>NW_027187314.1:4550527-4570432 GCF_028583685.1 Petaurus breviceps papuanus | reverse complement strand
TTCTTTCTTTCTTTCTTTCTTTCTTTCTTTCTTTCTTTCTTTCTTTCCTTCTTTCTTCTTCTTCTTCTTCTTCTTCTTCTTCTTCTTCTTCTTCTTCTTCTTCTTCTTCTTCTTCTTCTTCTTCTTCTTCTTCGTCTTCTTCTTTCTTCTTATTTTCTTTTTGGAGGGCAATTGGGGTTAAGTGACTTGCCTGAGGTCACAAGACTTGTTTTTGTGTTAAGTATTTGGGGCAGGATTTGAACTCAAGTCCCCCTAACTCCAGGGCCGACGCTCTATTCACTGAGCCACCTAGCCACCTCATGACTGGGTGACTTCCAATTTGCACAAGTTTCATACACCCTTCTTTGAAATAAGCAAAACACTCACTAAAGAAAAGTTAAACCCGTACTTAAACCTCACCTTAGCAAAGTTCTCTCTTCCTTATCATCTCTTCAGACAATAGTAAACACTTTTACTATGAACAAAACTTATGTTTTTAATTTAAATATATTTTATTAATATTGTTTTTTTTTAAAACAATATCTCCCCATCTCACCTAACCTGGAAATTCAGTGGCAGGGTATTATCAGGCCCAAACCCACTCTTGATGGGAGATAAAAATTCATGCTAATGCATTTCCTGTCTAGGTCAATTCACTCCTCTTTGAGTAGCCTAAGTGATTCTCTTCCTGGAGGTTCATCATTTTGGTGTCAGACATATTGCAGAAGTAGTATTAGCTTAGTCCACTACAACTCAGAGCTATTAATCTATAGAGATCCACGATTATCAGGATCCCAGAAAACTGGACTTTTGGAAATATATTTGTGCAATCATTCAGTAAAAATTTACAAATACTTGAAACATTAAATAAAAAATAAATTTAGAAAAATACTGTTGAAGATGTGATTGTAAAGAGATGACAGTTACAGAGAGACACTCAGTTCCCAGGCCAGAGTTAAAATACCAGCTTCCATTCAAAACTAGCCTCAGACACTTGCTGAAACCTCTTTCCCTCAGTTTACTCATCTGTAAAATGAATTAGAGAAGAAGATGACAAACTACTCCAGTATCTTTACCAAGAAAACCCTAATGGAGTCAGGAAGATTTGGAAATAACTGAAATGACTAAAACATGTTGAAAGATTGGTTTGTTTTTTTTTCAATAAAATACAGTTATCATCTTGTTTAATGACAATAATATTTTAAAAAATATGTGACTTCACAGCCGTTTTCAAAGAGAAGTCAACCTGCAAAGGCAGTCACAGATAGCTTTATGATATATATTGCTATTCAGATAAATATATTCATTCAGCTATGTCACTATTCAGATGAGACTTCAATATAGTCAACATGCAGCTTGGCAAAAAATGGTTGTCAGTATTCAAGATAGTCATTTTGGATTCCTCACACATTTGCACACTTTATACACACTGTAATGAGAGTCTTTACCAATTTATGATGACAAATATTTTTTGTCTGTGTATAGACAAAACCTCTGACTGAATAAAGATAGGTTTGACACAAATATTAATTTTGAAATCAAGAGTCAGTCACTTGAATGAAAAAAAAAATGTAAAGAAATAAGGTTTGCCCTTTTTCTTTCTAAATCTAACCATTTTAACCCTAGGATGCTTCTTACTGTCAAGTAAGAGGTGATGAAGCTCTCAACTAGAGTGGTAATCACATGATCAGTGAAAGGAAGTTATTAGTGAAAGATCTTCTAAACAAAAGCATATTAAGCTGGGACCCATGGACATTTAATAATATATATCTTTGGTTAAAAGATTTTCAATATGACTTTTTCCTTTGTAGTCTTGCACATTTCAAAACATTTTCCCAGAAGAAGTAAATAAGCTTCATCAAACTATTAAGGTAATACAAACACACGGAAACACCTATGTGAATACATATGAATAAGCATATACATACATGTACATTCATACATAATGCCCACATATGTTTGTACATATATACATATGTGTATATGCACATGCACACATACACGTGTGTGTAAATCATTCTGGATATATATGCATGTACACAAATATATATATATATACATACATCCATATTTACATCCATATATATACATATCTATATACAAGGAAAGAAGTATTCTATTTGAGACTATTAATAATTATATTTTAAGAGATCTAAAGTAATAGAAACTTCATTTTAGAGGCCTGGTAGATATCTAATTGAAGTAATAAGAGGAAATATGTTTCTGGAAATTCTGGCATCAAACAAGAAATCACAGGTTTATATGAAATTCTATTTTTGGTGGAGTTAGTTAAATCGATTAATTGATTTGATTAATTAACTAGATGAATTGGGTGATTGTGGTAATTATGTTTTCTTCAGTACAATTAAAGATATTTTGAGGGAAGAGATGATAACTTCAACTTCTATTTTATAGTTAGTGAGTGTGAACCTCCTATATTACATGAAGTTAAAATTGTCCTATAGCTACGTGGTGATGTGTGATTTAAGAGACAGACTGGATCTAGGTATACAGATTTGGGAGTTATCCATATGAAGATGCTAATTAAACTCTTGGAAACTGATGAAGCTCCCAAAAAAAGAGCATGAAGAAAGTGGGGAGAAGCAGAAATCAAGGCGAATGTTTGGGGTATTCTGGAATTAGGGAGAGTGACAAAGGTAAGAGACTAACAGAAGATTGAGGAGAAAATCAAAGAAATAAGTCAAGAAAAAAATGCCTGAAGAAAAATAAGAGAGAAAATATCAACAAGCATATGGTACTCAGCAGTGTGACATATTGAAGAAAATGCTGAGAAAGATGAAAATTGGGGAAATACCATGAGATAATCTTAATGTCCCTCTTAACTTCAATATTCTTAATTCTAGATTATCTTTTTGTTTGAAATATTTGTTGAAATCAAGTATCATTTAAGATGATTATAAAAAAGAAATAGATAAAAGTGAAAGAGGATAGAAAATTATTATTCATATATTGAGAAAACATGATGAAATGTAACAATCTAGAAAATTGGATGAAGATCAATGGAAAGCAAAACAAAAATGATATTTTTGTAATTGAATAATTGGTCTTCTCTAGTTATATAATTCTTATATTGAATTTGGTGTTAAAAGCTATTTTAGGAAGGATCTAAGGCAATCCCACTATTTTACATATGCAAAAATTGAGTTATAGAGAGATAAGTTTTTGCCTAAGGTCCTATAGATAGTAAGTGAAGGGGTAGAGGCAGAATTTTAAGCCAGGTCCTATGCCTCGATCTTGGCACTCCTTTATTGACATCATATTAGTTCATCAGTTTTATATCTTAGTCACTGCATATGGATCATGGATTGGGTACAAAGTAAAATAAGAAGAGGCTATTTGACACAATTATGTTTGTAAAGTTTCACAGATCTTTCCATTAATTTACATAGCTCACTTTCACAAATGTCCATTCTTTTAAAGCTAATAACATCATGAGAATTTCTTATTATATTATTAAACTAATAACAAAAAAGGATTAAGAAGATACCTTCCAATAATTCTCAAATATTGAAACAGAAGAAAGCTTCCAGGTCAGACATCTATCAGATTGGCTAGCATGACAAAAGTAGAAAATAACAAATGTTGGAGTTTGGGGAAATTGGAACACTTAGTGCATTATTGGTGGAGTTGGGAATTGATTCAACCATTCTGGACAGCAATGTGGAACTCTACCCAAAGGACTATCAAAAATATGCATACACTTTGGTGCAACAGTATTATTACTAGACCTGTATCCCAAAGCAAATCTTTTTTGATGGCAACAATTAGAAATTGAGGGACTACCCATAAATTGAAGGATGACTAAACAAGTTGTGTTATATGAATACAATGGAATACTATTGTTTCATAAGAAATGATAGGCAGAATAGATTTCAGAAAAACCTGGAAGGACTTACATAGATTGATGCTAAATGAAGTCAGCAGAACCAGGTCGATATTTTACACAGTAAAAGCAATATTGTGCAATGACCAGATTTTTATTACAGTTTACCTATTATTATATATTTATTACACTTTAAATATTGTATTAAAATATTTCTGAAAATGGAATAAATTATTGTTTTAAAAAATAATGTAGCATATTTTTGAGATGGTGTAAAGAAGTTTGAAAAAGCTATGAATAAATACCCAATCAGAAATCAAAACACACACACACACACACATCCCTCACAAATCTAATTTAGGTTTTTGGTTTGGGGTTTGGTTGGCCTGAATTTTTCATTCTGTTACCATAAAGAATTGGCTTTGTGGAAATACTATCCACCAACTAATGCAGGTCAGCACTTTTTCTAAAGTCTTATCAAATTCCTTGGGGGCCCTTATAAGTCTCCTTTATGATTGCATATGTAGGATGTGTCAAAAGCATGCATTGAACCCTATTTTATTCAAATGCCAGCCCTGTAACCACTATATCTTGCTCACTCCCTTATTTTGTATTTGTTTTTTTTAATTTAGGAAAAATACTAAATTAACTTTAGATAGAAATTAACCTGAGGCATTTGTGACACATTATTTTACAAAAATGGCTTAATCAAGTAGTAAATATATATTTGCATGTGAGCTAGAAAATTATTCTAGGCATATAACACAATTTCTAATAATTGGAAATATTTCCTGAATATTTCATTAATTTAAAGTAACTAATCTTTTAGTAAATTGGTTATAATAATAATATTTATACATACAGTCATAGATATTCATATGGATAGGTCTATAATTTAAATTTGTAGAGTGCTTTAGGTCTTTAGTAATTAAAAAAAAGATAAATTGACCCATTTTGACCAATTATTTAATCTCAAAATACTTTATAATTTCTAATGCTTACACTTTTGTGTTCCAAATGAATTATTTGATTAAACCAAGAAAGTAATGATTTCAGGTTTTAATTTAGACAGTAAAAGTCTATTATTTTAAATTGTTCTGAGAGTAAGAGCCTTATGACTGAAATCATCTTACTGTCTCTGAAAAGTGGTGAAATTAATCTGTATGGCTGGATAAGACATTAATTAAAGGATTAATGGTGTCTTACTACCAAATTATCCTCAATCAGGATATGGTAACCTCTCTTAATCACATCTGTATTACTATCAGTGTTATGGGGGAAACCTATAAAAACCTATTCTTTTAGCAACTGACTTTATAGCCCACTATACTTCTCTTAAATTTCAATGGTTTTCTGTTTTTATGTAGACACACAATAACATTGTTGATCATGGGTAAAATTTTGAAGATGTGTTTATCTTGGCCATGACTCAGTACACACACACATACACACACACATACACACACATGCATGCACATGCAGACACACACAAACATGTGTGTGTGGAGGGAGAGAGAGAGAGAGAGAAAGAGAGAGAGAGAGAGAGAGAGAGAGAGAGAGAGAGAGAGAGAAAGAGATAGAGAGAGAAAAGGAGAGTGAGAATTAGAGAGAGAATTTCTCTTTATCGTGGTCTCACACGTATAAGTATACAGCGATAACTTCACAGTACTTTGGGGGAAACATAGCCCCATCTGGTAACTCTAAGACTTCAAGTGAAAGACGCTACCACCAACACCCAAATCACTTCTCAATTATTTCTGTTTGTGCCACAGAGCTATTTTCGTAGGCCCATTAATGCAATATTGTAGCAGCAAGCACCCCAGTGTCCCCAAGGTGCCTGCTCACACAGGTTCTTGGATCTGCTTTGTTAAAGGAAAGCAACTCAAAATGGGTTAACAAGCTTACTTTAATCAGTCAGACCATATATCATTTACCTTGTTCAGGGCAAAAAGGTCAGCACCCTGAACCTCAAAATATACAGGCATAATTATCAACACAGAAACATCAAGTAGACAGATTTCCAAACTGTCCAACCATTACATCCATACCCAGTCAACATCTGGGTTTCCACATTCTGGGTTTTTCAAAGCCGGGGGACTCTCAACAACGGCTTCCCAGAATTCAGATCAAATCACAAAACACTTCTCAAAGTGAGTCCCAAAAACAAAGCTACACATCAGGGCTTATATAGCCTTCTCCTGGCTCAGAGAATGTAACAACCTTATTGACCCACTGGCCAATCAAAAAGTATCTACTGAAAAACAAACCTCCCACCCCAGGCTCCAGGTGCACGTAAGCCTAGGGGCAGGGAAGATCTTTAAATCTGCATTTCCATTACAAATATCTCCTCCCTAGAATACTGAAGAGGTTAACCTTGTTATGAAATAAGAATGGCATATATAAAACTCAAGTGTATTGTCAAATTGGTACCAAATTTAGAATGAGAAAGCATGGAGAAAACACTTCTAAGGTTACTTTGGTTTATTCTAAGTAATACAAAATTATAGGATAATAAACTCAAGCTTCTTTTCTCAAACATATTCTAGTTTGCTTTTAAAATAAAATATAAATATATGAGCAGTAGCCTAATTTTTTTTTAAATTTTCAACTGCTTCATTCCCAAGGAAGGAATTTTGAAGCCAAGAGACAAAAAATGTACAAGAAAATAGCAAATAAAATATTTGTGGAAAAGGCACTAAAGTTATATATATATATACACAAAGTGAATGGTTCAGTGTCTGTAATTATATCATAAGTATTTTCCCTTTTGCACTACTGAAATATGTATATATAGAAAAGGTATGGAAAATAAAGCCAGATAGGGATTTTGTGTTTTTGTGATAGACTATTGCTTTGCATTTTTGTGTGAGAAAAGAAACCAGTAGGAATAAGAGTTTTAGTGAAAATGTGCCATGGTGGGGGGTTTGAGGAGGAAGACTGATTGTCATCAATAGTTATATATTCTAAAATTCATTTATTCCTTTTGTTTTTTCCAGACCCATGATTTCACATTTCTATGAAATTTCCCAGGTTTCAATGTTGCAGAGCACAAGGGTCTGTAATTTTAAGTCCTTAAGAATTCCCTTGAAGAAGAAGAGCTGAGATGCTAGAATAAAGGCAGGGACTCACCTGAAATATCCCACAAAATCTTCCAAATACTTTCAAAATGTCTTTTAACAAGTTCTATGGTTGCAATACCCACAAAAAAGCCACAGTAAAATAAATGTCCAGTTCAAGACAACTTGAAAGATTTGCAAAAAAAAAAGAATGTTGCATCAGGGTGAGAAAAAAGTGAAGTCCAGCACATGCCACAGAAACAAACCCAGAGTAGGTATCTGAGCAACTGAATCACTAGCAGCAATGGAGCTTTCCAGACCTCTCAATCGACAGAGGTCAAATATAACTTAGAAGGTCAGCATGAAATGTCTATCCTACCTGGGTAAGTGGAACACAGTCCAGCATGTACCAGCACAAGCGGGACCCCAGAATAATAGGACCAGGCCTTTAGAGTAACTGAGTCAACAGTGTCAGTATCAGCAGCTGCATACAGACCTCTCAGCCAAAAGAGGGCAAGGGGGGTCAAACAACTGGTTACAAGATTACAGGGGTCATTTTTGTCAGCACTAAGGTGGGACTCCCTTTCTTTGCCTATATTCAGATTCAGGTCACAGACCTGGGTGGAAATCCCAGGGTGAGGAGGAGCACTGGCAAAGCAAAATTCATTGCAATGGTAGAAGGGGGACTCTCCTCACAGTTTTATGGCAGAAAAGAGTACTTCTAGTTACTAAAAGACCAGAGCATAGGCCACTAATCACCTCTTCTTAGATCATACCACTTTGGAAGAATTGAAAATTTACAGGTCCCTAGAAGTATCTATGAAAACAGTTGTGTAAAACCCATGAAGACTGGGATAGGGCACTCTCCACACTGGAAGCAGAGTACTACCTTAAGAAAGAGCTAAGATGTTAAGTAATTGACAGGAAAAATTATCAGCGTAAAAAACACAGATAACAGAACCTTATTTTGCTGGCAAGAAAGAACAATATACACAGGTAGAAGACACCAAAATCAAAGCTCCTACATTATAAAGCCTCCAAGAAAAATATGAATTTGTATCATGTCATGGAAGAGCTAAAAAAGCATTTTAAAATGAAGTAAATGAGGTAGAGGAAAAATCAGGAGAAATCAGAGTGATGCAAGAAAATCATTAAAATGTAGCCAACAGTTTGGCAAAGGAGATACAAAGAGATATGGAAGAAAATAACACCTTAAACAACTGACTAGGTCAAATGGTAAAAGATGTACAAAAAATCATTGATTACAATAAGGACTTGAAAAGCATAATTAACTAAAAGTAAAAGGAATTCTAAAAGCTCATTGAACAAAATAAATCCTTAAGAATTAGAATGGAGCCTGTAGATGCAAATGACTTTATGAGAAATCAAGATACAATAAGCAAAACCAAAAAGTGAAAAAAAAAAGACAGCATAAAATGTTACATTGAAAAAGAAACTTACCTCAAAAATGGATCCTGGAGAGATAATTTAATAATTATTGGACTTCCTGAAAGCCATGATTAAAAAAAAAAAAGAACCTAGACATCATCTTTCAAGAAACAATTAAACTTCCTGATACTTTAGGACCAGATGGTAAAATAGATGTGGAAAGAATCCATAGGTCGTCTCCCAAAGGAGATCAAAAAAATAAAAAAATAAAAAAAACTACCAGCAATAGTTTAGTCAAATTCCAATCCCCAGATCAGGGAGAAAATATTTCAAGCATACAGAAAGAAAAAAAAAATTCATATATGGTAAAGCCAAGGTCAGGAAACATGTGATTTACCAGCATCTACATAAATGAATCAGAGGGCTTACAATAGGATATTCCAGAGGGCAAAGGAACAATGGATCCAACAAGCAAGTATAACCTACACAGAAAAACTCAGTATAATCCTTCAGAGGAAAGATGGATATTTAATAAGATAGAGGACTATTAAGCTTTTTTGATAAAATGGCCAAAATTAAATGGAAAATTTGACTTTCAAATGCAAGTTTGAAGAAAAGCAAAAAAAAGGTAACCAGTAAAGGGAATCATACTGGACTTAAGAGGGTTAAAATGTATGGGTGTTTGTGTGTGTAGGGAGGGCGGTGGCTTCCACCTTCCCCAATCAATGTAAAAAGAGGAATCTGAACAAACTTGGGAGGTGCAGAACTCACAAAATGACACTGAGAAGCAAACCTTCCGCTGAGGACAACCTGACAGGAGGGCAGGAATCAGTCAACTCAGAACACTGAGAGGAGAGCCCAGGCCAGCATAAGCTGGAGTTTTTAGCCCCAGGGTGGGTCTGACCAGTCGACAGCAGGAGGGACTCCAGATCAGCAGCAGCTGTAGCCTTTTCAAGAGCTATCAACACAGAGATGCGAAAGACAAAGTTAGAGGTCAGTGTAGTCTTGACTTTGGGTCCAGGTAAGTGGGAGTGTGTTGGCTTTGCACCCAGGGCAAGAAGTCACTAAGACGCTGACACAGCCAGCCAGTGCCCCGGGGAAGCTTCAGCTCCTGGCCTGCAGAATGTGCAACCAGTCTGAGGGGTAATCACTGTTGCTTTAATCTGCTTGGATCTGGATTGCAGTCTAGGGTGGAGGTTCTGGGGTGTGTGTCCATCTTGCTAGAGCATGTGGAGGCCTCAGAAAGGGCACCAATCTAATACCTCCAGCAGCTGAGAAAACCCCAGCAATTGGGATGAAATCACCCCCGTGTCTGGTTGCAGAGTCCTACTGTGGCAAAAACCCAAGGGTCAAGTTACCGAGGGGCAACATGACCAGGCAAAGGAAACAAAGCAAACAGAAGATTCCAACATTAGACTCCTATTTTAGGGACAAAAAGGGGCAAAGCATAGAGCAGGAGGAAGATAGTGAAGTCAGAACTCCTGCACCAAAAGCTTCAAAGGAAAACACCAGCTGGTTACAGGCCATAGAGGACCTAAAGAATTAGATAAGAGAAGTGGAGGAAAACTTGGGAAGAAAAAATGAGAATGATGCAAGACAATTACAAAATGAAAGTCAACAGTGTGACTGAGAAAAATCATACCTTAAAAAATAGAATAAGTCAAATGGGAAAAAAGGCTCAAAAAGGCAATGAGGAGAAGAATGTCTTAAAAAAAACAACTATTTACCAGATGGAAAAAGAATCTCAAAAGCTCACTGAGGATAATCATTGCTTCAAAATTATATTGGAGCTAATGGAAGCTAATTACTTTATGAGAAATCAAGATGCTATTAAACACATGTAAACAAAAGAAAGAATAGAAGACAATGTGAAATATCTCATGGGAAAAACCAGTGGCCTGGAAAATAGATCCAGGAGAGATAATTTAAAATATATTGGACTACCTGAAAGCCATGATCAAAGTAAGAACCTAGAAATCATCCTCCAGGATCTTCTCAAATAAAACTGCCCTGATGTTTTAGAACCAGAGGGCAAAATAGATGGTGAAAAATCCACCAAACACCTCCTGAAAAAGATCCACAAAATAAAACTCCTAAGAACATTATAGCCAGTTTCCAGAATTCCCAGATTAAGGAAAGAATATTACAAGCAGCCAGGAAGTAACAATTTGAATATTGTTGAAACACAATCAGGATAACCCAGGATCTGGCAGCTTCTTCATTGAGGGATCGAACGGATTGGAATATGATATTCTGGAGGTCAAAGGAGCTGGGATTAAAACCAGTAATCACCTACACAGCAAAACTGAGTATCATGTTTCAGGGGAAAATATGGTCATTCAGTGGAATAGAGGACTTTCAAGCATTCTAGATGAAAAAACCAGAGTTGAAAAGAAAATTGACATTCATATACAAGAAGCAAAAGAAGCATGAGAAGGTAAAGAGGGAAAATAAATCATAAAGAACTTATGAAATTTGAACTATTAACATTCCTATGTGAAAAACAATAATTGTAACTGATGGAACTTTTTCTCATTATGAAAATATATTCTCTTTTCAAAAATGTTTGCTTCTAACTACCCTCTCCCACAATCTGTCCTCCCTTCGATCATCCACCCTCTTATCTCCTACCCCCTATTTTTGTGTAGAGTAAAATAAAAAATTGAGTGTGTACGTTGTTCCCTCATTAAAACTAATATGAGCAGAATCAGGTCATCCTATTTCCCTTTCACCTTCCTTTCTTCCCCTCCATTGTAACAGTTTCCTCTTGTTTATTTTATGTGAGATAATTTACCCTAAATTATCTATCACTTTCTTCTCCCAGTAAATTCCTCTCTCACCTCTTAAATTTATTTTTTTAGATACAATCCCTTTGTATTCAATCATCTTGTGCCCTTTATTACATGAACATACATATATGCTCCCCACACATATATATTTACACACACACACACATATATTCCCTTCAACTATCCTCATGCTGATAAAGGTCTTATGATTTACAATTATCATTTTTCCATAAAATAATTTAAATAGATCAACTTTAATAAGTTCCTCGTGGTTAATTTTTTCCTGTTTACCTTGCATCTTTCTTTTGTTTCTTGTACTTGAAAGTCAAATTTTCTGTCGAGCTGTGATTTTTTCATCAAGCATGATTGAAAGTCCTCTATTTCTTTGAATGACCATATTTTCTCCTGAAACAACAAATACTCTCTTTTGCTGTTCTTTAATCTTAGCTCCTTTCACCACCCGAATAAAATATTCCAAGCCCTTTTATTCCTTAAGGTAGAAGCTGCTAGGTCTTGTGTTATCCTGATTGTGTTTCCACAATACTGAATTTTTTTTGTCCTGACTCCTTGCAGTATTTTCTTCTTGACCTGGGAACTCTGAAACTTAGCTATAATATTCCTAGTAGTTTTATTTAGGGATCTTTTTCAAGAGTCTATTAGTGATTTCTTTTGTTTTATATTTTGCCCTCTGGTTGCGGAATATCAGGATGATTTATCTTGATAATTTCTTGCAAGATGGTGTACAGGATATTTTTTTATCCTGACTTTCAGGCAGTCAAATAATTTTTAAATTATCTCTCCTGGATCTATTTTCCAGGTCAGTGGTTTTCCCAATGAGATATTTTACATTGCCTTGTGTTTTTTTTTTTTAATTTGTTTGGATCCGTTTTATAGTATCTTGATTTCTCATAATGTCTTTAGCTTCCAGTTGCCCCCATTTAATTTTGATGCAGTTATTTTCTTCAGTGAGTTTTTGAAATTCCTTTTCTACCTGGCAAATTTGGCTTTTTAAGGCATTCTTTTCCCTACTGGCTATTTGGGCTTCTTTTGCCATTAGAGCAAATTTATTTTTCAGGTGTTATTTTCTTCAGTCAGGTTTTTGTCTCGCTTTTCCTGATTTTTCTTCCTCATTCTCATTTCTCTTTCCAATTCTTCTTCCACCTCTCTTACTTGATTTTCAAAATCCTTCTTGAGCTCCTCCATGGCCTGTAAACAATTCATATTTTTCTTGAAGGCTTTGGTGCAGGAGTTCGGACTTCACTGTCTTCTTCCCATTTTATGACTTTATCATTTTTCTTCTCATTAAATAACTCTGGGATCTGTTTATGCTTCCTCTGCTTGCTTATAATTCCAGGAAATTACTTGATTTTTGAGCTCTTTGCCATGGTAGGACTCTGCTTCTAAAATGGAGAAAGCTTTGTCCAAAATTGTCGGGACTTTTGTACCTGCCAGAAATATTAGGAGGGCACTTTCTCTTCAGGTCCTACAAGCTCTGGCTCTGGCTCTCTGGCTATATACCCCAGGACCTCGACCCAAGAGCAAGATCCAGATTCAAGCAGGTTGAATCAAGAGCAATTGCCCTCTGAATGGTCACTTGGTCCCCCTAGTCTCCATACAATCTGCATTCCAGGCACTCTGGAAGGAAGCCCCTTGAACAGTCACCCACCTCTGCTACTTCTCACCCCAGTGGCACATCCTGATTGTGTTCTTCTGTCCACCCCTGTTTCTTTTTTTTTTAAGTAATTGGGGATAAGTAACTTGCTCAAGGTTACACAGCCAGTTATTTCTGGGTGTGGTGTTAATTATCTGAGCCCAGATTCGATCCCCCAGGTCATCCTGACACTGGGACCAGTGCTGTTACTTGCTCAGCCACCTGGCTACCCCCAACCCCTGTTTCAATAGAGTTCCACAGTGACCTTTTAATTTGTCTTTCACATTTATGCATTTAGAAATCTGGAAACTGCCACAGCTGCTGTTGATTCACTGTCCTAAAATGTGCTCTGGCTATTGATGGTTGGGGCTGACTCTGGCCAGACCATGTGGCTCATGCAGGACTTTTCTTGGCTCCTAGCTCAGCGTGATAGACCCTTCTGATCAGCCTGCTGGCCTGCCTTCAGTGGAATATTACTTTCTCTCTTTCTCTTTGTGCATTCTGTAGCTCCAAAGTTTCTTTAGAGTCATTTTTTTTTACATGAATTGGAAGAGATTTTAGATGAAGCTAACAAGTTTATGCTTCTACTCTGGCATCTTGGCTCTGTCCACATTTTTTTTAAATTTAGTATTTATTTTCTCAGCTACATGCTTCTCTTGCTTCTTCTGTCTGAATGTCAAATTTCCCATTCACCTCTGGTTTTTCCATCAAGAATGCTTGAAAGTCCTATATTTCATCGAATGCCCATTTTCCCCTGCAACATTATACTCAGTTTTGTTGGGTAAGTGATTCTTGCTTTTAATCCCAGCTCCTTTAACCTCTGGAATATTTTATTCCAAGCCCTTCATTTCCTCAATGTAGAAGCTGCCAGATCCTGTGTTATCCTGATTGTGTTTCCACAATACACAAATTGTTTCTTCTTGACTGCTTGTAATATTTTCTCCTTGATCTGGGAACTCCGGAACCTGGCTATAATATTCTTAGGAGTTTTGTTTCTTGGAATCTTTTTCAGGAGATGATGGGTAAATTATTTCAATCTCTACTTTGCCCTCTGGTGCTAAAACATCAGAGCAATTTTCTTGAGAATTCCATGAATGATGCTTTCCAGCTCCTCTTTTTGATTATGGCTTCCAGGTAGTCCAATAATTTTTACATTGTGTCTCCTCTATTTTCCAGGTCAGTGGTTTTTCCAGTGAGATATTTCACTTTGCTTTCTATTTTTTTTTTCATTTGTTAGAATCTGTTTAATAGTATCTCGATTTATCATAAAGTCATTAGCTTCCATTGGCTCCAAACTAATTCTGAAGGAATTATTCTCTTCAGGAAATTTTTTAAATTCTTTTTCCTTTTGCAATTTTGGCTTTTTAAGACATGCTTCTCCTCTGGATTTTTGAGCTTCTTTTGCCATTTGGGTGAGTCTATTTTTAAGGAGTTATTTTTTTCAGTCATGTTGTTGACTTGCTTTTCATTGTTTTCTGGCATCATTCTCATTTCTCTTCCCAATTTTTTCTTCACTTCTCTTATTTGGTTTTCAAAATCCTTATGAAGCTCCTCTATGGACATTAACCAGTTTATATTTTTCTTAGGAGCTTTTGGTGCAGGCGTTCTTACTTCATTTTCTTCCTCCTGTTCCATACTTTGATTCTTTTTGTCCCCAAAATAGGAATCTAAAGTCAGATTTCTGTGCTTGCTTTGCTTCCTTTGTTCATATTGCCACTCAATTACTTGACTTTCGAGCTTTTTGCCACAGCAGAACTCTGCTTCCAGAAAGGAGAGCTTTGTCCCAAATTGCTTGGGTTTTCACAACTACTGGAGCTATTACTTGTGCCCTGCTGAAGCCTTCACTGGCTCTGGCACTTGATCAACCCGCCACACCCCCCAGACCTCCACTCAAGACATCGAACCAGATCAAAACAAGGTGCAGCAAGAGCGATTTTCCCTCAGAAAGGTTGGTTGTTCCCCCTGTGATCCTCATGACAGGAGCTCTGAAGCAGCCATGCCAGATTGCTTGCTGTTCCTGGATGTATTAGCAAGCACCCCAGCGTCCCCAGGGTGGCTGTCAACACAGGTTCTTAAATCTGTTTTGTTAAAGGAAAGCATCTCAAAATGGGTTAACAAGCTTACTTTAATCAGTCAAATATGTATCGTTTACCTAGTTCAGGGGAAAAAAAGGTCAGCACCCCGAACTTCAGAGTATTCAGACAGAATTATCAAGGCAGAGAAACAGATCAAGTAGACAGATTTCCAAACTGTCCAACCATTACATCCCTACCAAATCAACATCTGCGTTTTTCAAAGCCGGGGGGCTCTCAATAATGGCTTCCCAGAGTCTCATCTGATCAAATCACAGAACACTACTCAAAGTGAACCGCAAACAAAGCCTCACATCAGGGATTATATAGCCTTCTCTCGGGTCAGAAAATGTAACCACCCTCTTGACCCACTGCCCAATCACACAGCATCAAGGTGTGGGCATTCTTGAAAACCAAGCCTCCTGCCACAGGCTCCATTTGACCACATTCCGCCTATTAGGAGCAGAGTATATTTTCAAATCAAGGAAGATTCTCAGAGTCTCTTAAGCCTGTTAAAGGGCCTAAGGGCAGGGAAGATCTTTAAATTTGCATTTCCATTACACGGTGGCAGGTCCCAAACTGCCTTCTTTGACCCCCTGTTTCCAAAGTCCACACTGAGCTTTTACTTTGCCTTTGATATTTATGGGTTGATAATCCTGGAAGCTGCCACTGCTGCTGATGATCCCCTCTCCCAAGTCCCTCCTGATGCAGCTGGTCCAGGCCACCCTGAGTTTAAAACTGGGGTCTCAAGCAGGATGGGCTCTGCTCCCAGCATGTGGCAATGGACCCTTCCTGTCAGCCTCCCGGGTTGCCCTCAGAGGGAGATTAGTTTCTTTTTGTCACTTTGTGGGGTCTGTAGCTCTGTTTGTTTAGGTTATTTTCTGGGTATTTGAGGTGGTTATGAAGGGAGCACAGTGAGTTTCCCTTTTTCCACAACATCATCTTGGGTCCACCCCTCGCTTTGAAAATTTCTTTAAGAATGATGTCTAGACTTTTTTTTTTTTAAATCATTGATTTTAGTTTTTAAATTACCTCTCATGAATCTATTTTCCAGATCAGTTGTTTTTTTTTAATGAGATATTTAACTTTTGTCTTTTTTTTAATTTTGCTTTTCTTGTATCTTGATTTCTCATAAAGTCATTAGCTTCTATTTTCTCAATCATAATTTTTAAGGAATCATTTCTTCAGTGAGCTTTTGTACTAAATTTTCCATTTGACCAGTTCTGCTTTTTAAGACATTCTTTTCCTGCTTTGCTTTTTGTACCTCTTTTACCATTTGGCCCAGTGTGTCTTTTAAGTTGTTATATTCTTCAGTATTTTTTGTGTATGTCTATCTCCTTTACCAAATTGTTACCTCCTTTTTCATGATCTCCTTGCATTATTCTCGTTTCTCTTCCTATTTTTTTTTCTCTACTTCTCTTACTGATTTTCAAAATCCTTCTTGACCTTTTCAAAGGCTTGAGAACAATTCATATCTTTTTTATTGGCTTCTTTGAATAATGAAGGTTTGTCATTTTAAAATTTCTTCTTACTATATACTTGATCTTCATTGTCACCATAGTAACTGTGTCTGATCAGAATATTTTTTTCTGTTATTTGCCCATATCTCCAGCCTATTTTTTTTTCTTTTTAAACCTTTGTTAAAGTAGGGCTCTGCTTCCTGTTTGGAATGTGCACTCTCCCAAGGTTTGGAGCATTTTTTTCACGAATTTAGAGAGATACTTCTAGGGACATTTAATTTTCCATTTTTTCCAATGTGGTATGATTTCAGGAGAGGTGTCTTTGTTTCTCTCCTGGCCTGTTGGGACCCCAAGGTTTCTATCTGAGTCTTACCTTCCCAGGTCCTCAGTGCACATGCTGGCCACATCCTGCATTGTCTCATAAAGGGGAAGTTGAGTCACTGGAAATGGAAAGAGGCACAGCTTTATTGGCAGGACAGGCATGTTGTTACATCTTTCCCTCTATCCTCTCCTGCCCCCTCATGCTTCAGCCCTTAAATCCCCAAAGTGGACTTGCAGAGCTCATGGACAGCTCATGAGGGAAGGTGGAGGGGCAATCAGAGAACAGGGAGGTTGTGTACAGAACAACTTGCATACTCCTGCACACTTACCCTTAGTCCCAGAGATTAGTCTCAAGGTAACAGGGTAAATAGCATGACAGCACACCATCTGGGCGCCTTGTAACTTTCTAGGGGTTAAGGTGCCCTGTCCAAAGATGAGCTCAGCACATATGGCTGACTGCTCTGTATCTTGTTATGTCAGAACTGAACTCAGAGATGCTGCCTGAAACCCAAAGAAGGGCTACAGGTCCCAACAAATCCCCTTTCCTTTTAGGTGCAGAATACCAAATCTTATGAGTCCTTGAGGCAAGGAATTTTTTGGACATCTGCATGAGAGGGCAACACACAAGGGGATAATTACAATAAACAAAAGCCATTCAATTATATATTATATAGTATTCACAAATCAAGGCAAAAAGGATAATGAGGTGGGGACACTTCTCAGGCATATAGCATTTCTTTAAAAATATGTACTACATACTTGACAATGCAAACTGCATGGAGATACAATATAACCAGAGGAAGAAGGGGCGAAAGCAATACATACATACATACATACATATATATATATATATAATATATATATATATATATATATATATATATATATATATATATATATAGCGCCAATGCAAAGGACTTAACTCTTTAAATGAAACCTAAATTTGTCATGCCAAATGGTCCACCTATATTTTATCCAGGGAGGCCTCATTGATACAGGAAATCAATATATCAAATTGTGCAAAATCCATTCCTATGGTGGTATTTCTAAAACTCCCTAACAACCTATTTTTAACTTTTTGCCAATCATAATTAGACCTATTATATTTCACAGGTATAAGACAAACAGGATGAAATCTATAATCACACTTCCACAAAACAGTTTCTGCTAGCTCGTCTTCCACAAATTCTAGTTTCCTATAAAGAATCTAATTTTTGCTGAAAGTCTCTAATTTAATTTGTTACCTAAATACAAAGACACTGTGGTTGAAATTATCAATGATAGTAGACAAAATAATAGTACAAATCCCTTCTAGATATACATAGAGCAGGAGTACAATGAACACAAACAATATTCCATACAGAGGAGTCATACATAGAGAGGTGTTTCCATAAATACATTGGAGAAGGAGAATGGAAGATACAGTTGCAATTAGTCCCATGAGTAAAAGTCCAGAAATCACTTTTTTCCAGTTTCCCCTGATGTATGAAATCAAAAGAACGTAGTTCTACAAACAGTATGACATCATAAACACTAATACATTGTTTAAGAGTAAAGTTAAAGCAGGCTATAATCCAATAAAATTCATATAAAATTTTGCTTATCTAACATTATTTCTGGCTTAGAATGATTCCTCAATTTTTTAAATGAGAGATGTTTACTACAATTTAGGAAGACCATAACAACACAATGATATTGTGACATTGATTTTATTTAGAAATCATCACTTGCAAAAATTATTGATAGAAAATTGGGCTAATCAAGTGTAGAGATTTTTCTCCTCTCCTCATAGATACAGAGCCTGATTTGTATTTAGGGGTTTTGAATGGAGAGGTTCATCTGTTTGCTTAAAGGGTGTACTTCAATGATCAGGGTTGTTGAAAAATTTAGTATGCCTCTTCTCTTCTAACAGATTGAGGAGGGTAAATTAAATCCCTTATTAGTCTTCCACACTCTCTTTCAGCCTAATCTGGGACTAGAGGTTTTAATAAATTTTTGTAAAATATTTTCAGCTGATTTAACTTTTACTCCAATAAACTTTATTTATGTTTCCACTCCTTAAAAAAACTTCTTTGAAAGTGATAGCTTTGAACTCTCTAGAAAAAGTGATTTGGGGAGTGGCATCTAGTTCCTTATCTCACTACTAGAGAACCCAAAAAAACCTCACTTTTCTTATCAAATCTTAGAAAATATTCCAATTTGCCTAAATGCCAAATCGTAAAATGCGTCTGACTTATCTTTAGCATCAAATTAGGAGTGACACTTTTTATTTTTCACATGAATTCAAATGAATTACAGTTACTTTCTGACACACAGATTTCTTTTTCTAATAAGTGAGGCAGGAAATGCTAGTTCTTATGCCCTTTTGATCTGAGGGAAAAATTCTCTAGTTATTTGTTATAACCTTCTCCTCACTCCACTGCCAGAGTGGAATGAAGAGGAGATTTTCAAACTTTTAAAGATCTTAAAACTTCTGTTCACACTTATTTTTTTCAAATGCGTTATTAACTTCTGATTTAAATCATTCATTTCTGCAAGATTTTGAGTTACAAATTTTCTCCCCATTTATACCTACCCACCGCCCCAAAATATCAGTCACACAGGATATCTCCGACTCCCATCTGCTCTCTCCTATATTTTCTCCCATGCCCCTTTCGACGTTTCTAGTCGATCTTTTTGCCCCAGTGCCTGTATACATTATTTAGCAATTACATGAAAAATAGTATTATATATATATATATATTTGAATATTTGATTTTAAAACTTTGAATTCCAGATTTATTCCCTTCCTCGCTTGTCACCCTCTTTTACTGGGAAGATAAGTGGTTCAGTATAGGATGTACATGTGTGGCTAATGTAAAACAGTAACATAGTAGATATATTGTAAAAGACTGACTATATTTCCCTCCCTCCTATCCCACCTCACACTTGTTCTATTCTCTAATTTGATCCTGTCCCTTTTCAAAAGTGAAGGCTTACAAATTCCCTCCCCCCCAGCCTGCCCTCCCTTCTATCATACCCCCTCTGATCCCCCCCCCCCATTCTCCTGTAGTGTGAGGTACCATATTTAGAGTGTATTTCATTTTCTCCCCAAGGCAAATTCAATGTGAATAGGTTGACTCATTCCTTTTTGCCTTCCCATTATTCCCCACCATTGCAACCGTTTCCCTTCCCTCTTCTTTATGAGATAGTTTACCCCATTCTGTCTCTCCCTATCTCCTCTCATTATATTCCTCTCTCACCTCTTAATTTCAACTTTTAAGTATCATCCCTTCCTTTTAAATTGGTCCTGTGCCTTCTATCTATGTATACCTGTAAGTATATATATATATATATATATATAT
>NW_027187314.1:4529336-4550427 GCF_028583685.1 Petaurus breviceps papuanus | reverse complement strand
TATATATATATATATATATATATATATATATATATACATATGCATGTCCATATTCACATATGTATTCATATGCCCATATATCCTCATATATAGACACACACATATTTCTATTCCCTTCATCTACTGAGAAAAGTTTCATAAGTTACAATTATTGTTTTTCTAAGCAGGAATGTTAATAGTTTTACTTTGATAAGTTCCTTATGATTTCTTTTCCCTGTTTACCTTCTCATGCTTCTCTTTCTATTTGTATCTAAATGTCAAATTTTCTATTCAACTCTGTTTTTTTCAGTAAGAATGCTTGAAAGTCCTCTATTCCACTGAATGACCATATTTTCCCCTGAAACATGATACTCAGTTTTGCTAGGTAGGTGATTCTTCATTTTAATCCCAGCTCCTTTGACCGCCAGAATATCATATTCCAAGCCCTTCAATCCCTCAGTGTAGAAGCTGCCAGATCCTGGGTTATCCTGTTTGTTTTTCCACAATACTCAAAATGTTTCTTCCTGGCTGCTTCTAATATTCTCTCCTTAATCTGGAAATTCTAGAACCTCACGATAATATTCCTAGGAGGTTTTGTTTGGGGGGGGATCTTTTTCAGGAGGTGATCGGTGGATTCTTTCAGCCTCCATTTTCCCCTCTGATTTTACAACATCAGGGCAGTTATCTTTGATAACTTCCTGGAGGATGATTTCTAGGTTCTTACTTTGATCATGGCTTTCAGGTAGTCCAATAATTTTTAAATTATTCTTCCTGGATCTATTTTCCAGGTCAGTGGTGTTTCCTATGAGATATTTCACATTGCCTTCTGTGCTTTCATTTGTTTGCATCTGTTTCTCATAAAGTCATTAGCTTCCACTTGATCCCATCTAATTCTGAAGCAATGATTCTCTTCATTGAGCTTTTGAGATTATTTTTCCATTAGGGAAATTTGGCTTTTTAAGGCATTTTCTCCAAATTGCCTTTTTGAACCTCTTTTGTCATTTGAGGAAGTCTGTTCTTTAAAGTGTTATTTATCTCAGTCAGGCTGTTGATTCTCATTTCATAATTTTCTTCCACTGTTCTCATTTCTCTTCCCAATTTGTCCTCCACTTCTCTAATCTGATTTTAAGGTCCTCTATGGCCTGTAACCAGCTTGTATTGGCTATCTTCCTCCTGTTCCATGCTTTGCTCTTTTTGTCCCCAAAATATGAGTCTAATTTTTGAATCTTCTGTCTGCTTTGTTTCCTTTTCATGGTCATGTCACCCCTCAGTCACTTGACCCCTGGGCTTTTTGCCATAGTAGGATTCTTTCACCAGAGAGGGGACCTTTCGTCTCAAATGCTGGGGTTTTCTCAGTTGCCAGAGGTATTAGATGGGTGCCCTCTCTGAAGCCTCCACATGCTCTGGCAATCTTGACATACACTCCATCACTTCCACCCTAGACTGTAATTCAGATCCAAGCAGGTTAAAGCAAGAGCAATTACCCCTTAGACTGGTGCTTGGTCCCCCTATACTCGCAGGCCAGGAGCTGAAGTTGCCACATGGAGCTCACTGGCTGTGCCAGCATTTCAGCAGCTTCTCGATCCAGGGGCAAAAGCCAAGCACTCCCATTTACTAGGTCCCAAAGTCCAGACTGAACTGACCTCTCACTTTGTCCTTCGCATCTATGTGTTGATAAATCTGGAAGGGGCCACAGCTGCTGCTGATCTGGAGTTCCTCTGGCTGGTGGCTGGTCAGGCCTAGCCTGGGACTAAAGCCTTGGTGTGGGGCTGGCCTTGGCTCCCAGACGCTGCGCTGGACAATTCCTACCAGCCTGCTGGGCTGTCCTCGGTGAGAAGTTATCTTCTCCATTTCATTTTTGGGCTCTGCATCTCCAAAGTTTGTTTAGAGTCCCCTTTTTACATGGACTGGGTTAGGTGGAAGCCGGAGCAGCTGGGAGGTCCTGCTTCTACTTTGCCATCTTTGCTCCACCCAGCCCTGTTCACACTTTTTAATGCAAATTGTTTGTGCCTAATACTTCTTTCCTTACTCTATGACTTAATATAACCATCATATAATCTATAAAATATTTTTCTTTTCTCCTTCTCTCTCCTCAGGAAGGGGGAGGGAAGGAGATAACAGCATTCCAAGGAAAGTCCAGCTGCATATTGAACCTTATGGGGTGAGAGATTACTCACTCACACTCTTTCACATAGAGCCACATAGACAAAACATACAGATAGAGAAAAGGACAGGAAGAGTGAACTCAGAAATTGTTTAAGTTCATTTGCAGAAATCTGACATTATGCATGGTCCTAGGTAAACCTTAAGTGATCATTTTCTTTTTTATCTATTTCCAAAAAAAAAAAAAAAACCAGATGTATCACAGTGAATGGTTCAAGCCACTCCTGGCACATTCATTTTTTATGTTAATCCTATCATTAATATATTTCATAGAAAAAAGGAAGAAATATGGAAATTCTAGAGTCCCTCTCCCATTAATCCCTCTCTCTCCTGGCTGGCTCCAAATTTACCAAATAAATTATCATTTGTTTCTCAACTATGCCCCATTTCTGCTTATCTAAGCCCATGTCTTCTATCCACAGAGAGAACACTTTCACTCTTTGAATAAATTTCCACAGGTCTTTAAGTGGGAAAGTCTGTCCCTGGACTTTAACTGCCTTATAAAGCTGTGGAGCCAAAATCTCCGTTTCCTCTGACGTAATTAGAGGGGGGGAGGGTGAGTATTCCCCATTTTCATCCCAAGCCAACCCCATAATTCCCCTGGTCCCTCTGGGCTTCTCCTCTATCTTCCCCACTAGTGTGGGGGCTCAGCTTAAAGGTCCCTTTAAAACCACACATACTTTATTTGTCCCTGTTCAGGATGCCATTTTTTGTGACCCCAATCATTCTAGCTGAGTCATACCTTCCCAGGTCCTCAGTGCTCATGCTGGCTACATCCTGTGTGGTCTCATAAAGGAGAAGTTGAGTCAGTGGAAACGGAAAAAGGCACAGCTTTATTGGCAGAACAGGCATGTTTTTACATCTCTCCCTCTATCCTCTCCAGCCACCTCATGCTTCAACCCTTAAATCCCCAAAGTGCAATTGCAGGGCTCATGGAGAGCTCATGAGGGAAGGTAGGGGTGCCAATCAGAGAACAGGGAGGCTGTGTCCAGAACAGCTTGTATACTCTTGCGCACTTACCCTTAATCCCAGAGATTAGTCTCAATGTAACAGGGTAAATTGCATGACAGCACACAATCTGGGCTCCTCGGCACTTTCTAGCGGTTAGGGTGCCTGGACCACAGATGAGATCAGCACATATCACTGACTGTTCTGTATCTTGTAATGTCAGACCTAAACTCAGAGAGGCTGCCTGAAACCCAAAGAAGGGCTACAAGCCACAACACTGGCCTATGCTCTGGTCTGTATGTGACCACAGCACTCTTTTCTGCCCTAGAACTTTAAGAAGGGTTATTGCTGCACTCAGCACACAAGTTCTATTAAGCTAGTTCTCCTTTATTCCCTGCCACCCAAGATTTTAGCCAAGTTAGAGTATGAGCAAAGCAGCTGAATCCTGGCTAGCAAAGAGACCCCCGTAATCACCTTCTGACAGTTTGTTTGACCTTTGGACCCTCTTGGGACTAGATCTCCAGAAGCAAATAATTCAGTGGCTCCCAAAGCCTTCCTCCTTTTTTTGCTGAGGCTTAATTCTGGGTCTGTGGTGGCATGGCTTGTTCTGGACAGTACTCCACTCTCATGCAGGTCTGACAGAACTTTCCTGCTGACTCTCTATGTCATATTTGGTCTCTGTGCACTGAGAAGTCTCCAAACCTTCACTAATGCTAGTGGTTCAGTTGCTCATAGTCCTGCTCTAGGTTTGTTCATGTGGCCTGTGCTGGATTGTACTCCTCTCTCTCTCTGGGTGAGAAAGTTATTTCTCCCTGTCCTTTTGTGGGTTCTGCTCCTCCACAAATTTTTAGGACATAATTTTAAGGACTTCTGGGGAGAACTTGGGTGAGTTGCAACTTTTTTTGCAATCTTACCTCCACCCATTCCACAAAACAAATTTTAACTATTGATCCTTCTCCCACCAGTATCTTAAAGAATTCACATGGGAATATCATCTATTGACATTTTCTATTTTTCTTCCTTTACAATGGCAGCAGGCAATCTTTTAAAAAAGCTTATATCTCCCACATGTACTCCAGCAAACATTTTTAAAGTGTATTGGTTTGTAGCTCTCCAAATGATTCATTTGTTTAAGTATTCCACAAAGTTAGTGAAATACAATGTGCCTGTTCTTTGTTTAATAATTGGTAGAATAATGAGAGAGATATTAAAATATAAACAAAAGCCACCTTCCTCTTTATATATAGAGCAACATAAAAAAAAAAAACAACTATACTAATACTGAGTACACTGCCAAAGTTCCCGGAAGACAGTACCAATGTAGGTGAAGAAACTAGATACCCTCTATTATTTTGGCAACAGTCATTCCAGGAACACTTGAAACCTGAAAAGTTGTTTCAAAATATCAGTAACCAGAGAGGAAAGTTCCATGAGGGCCAAAAATTAGATGAGGAGCAAGGAGCCAGCACTTTTCTGTACAGAACACCCTAGAGTCAGGGGAAAAGGAGAGTTTATAGCATTCTGAATACAAGTTCTCCAAAGAGAAATTAAAGACTAGGACACTCTGACTTTGGACTTTCTGAGGATCTTGAAACCTCGAAGCACTTTTATTTAGCACAGACCCAACAGGAAAAATAGAAAGCAGAAACAAAAGGCCAGAAAATAAGCGTGAGCCTAAGTACTTTTTGACCTCTCCCATCCAAAACCACAACATGTGGATCATCCTAGTCTTGGAAGACAATCCTCAATCATTGACTTGGGCTAGATGTATGAGTAACAAAGGCATCTCCTTGAAACAAACAAACAAACAAACAATAACATTTTTAATGCCAGACTCTTTCTACTAATGTTGTACTACTTGATTAGTTATCAAAGAACACTTCATATTCAGGAGAATTGAATTTGAGATTTAAAGTTCATTGAAGAAACTTCTTCAGGGTGTGTGCAGGTGGCAATATATTGTAATTTATGGAGACAGAACAATGTTAAATATATCATCAGATAAATGTTTGATTAAAAACATGTGGTTTCATAGTGGGAGTAAGATATAATTGATGAACAGTTTACAGATCCACTGTTATTTTTGAAGTTTTAAAAGAATATGTGAAAAACTCCCACCTATGAAGTCAACTTCTCATGGCAATTTTATGGGAGAACATGAGCAAGAATTTCATCATTCAGTTAGGCAAGCATGACAATCTCCATAATTGGAAAGAATACACATGCAATTAAATCATGTATCCATTTGAGTATTTAGTGTGTGTTACCACATCTTCAATTAAAGGTATATATTTTTTATTTGGTCTAATGAAGAAAGTAGTTTTTAGACCACAAAAACAATGTGCAACTTTCCAGGAACCTGAGCTTGGTTTTTGTTGCTTTGCAAAATACAACTTGTTT
The DNA here is from genome assembly GCF_028583685.1 of Petaurus breviceps papuanus. NCBI lineage: Eukaryota > Metazoa > Chordata > Mammalia > Diprotodontia > Petauridae > Petaurus > Petaurus breviceps. The sequence continues at coordinate 4,544,937 of NW_027187314.1, read as the reverse complement.
GATAGCTATAAAATTAAGGAGAAATATAGTAATCATTAAGTCAATTTAAAAACAAGAATAGACAATTACGAATTGTTTTCCTACCTAAAATCAAGGATCTCAAGGATCTCAATCTCTCTGTCTCTCTCTCTCTCTCTGTCTCTCTCTCTCTGTCTTTCTCTCTGTCTGTCTGTCTGTCTCTGTCTCTCTCTCTGTCTCTCTGTCTCGTTCTGTGTCTGTCTCTTTGTCTCTGTCTCTGTATGTCTGTATGACTGTCTCTCACTCTCATACACACACACACACACACAAATACATTACACATAAAAATAAGAGCACCCCATTGGGTTCATTAAGTTATTTTTTTTTTCTTTAAAGAGAGGATAGTGAATAGAAAAAAAAGGACTTTTAAAGTCTATACGATTCAATTATGTATTTCCCATGATACCAACAACTTTCATTTTAAAGTTTATACGTACTTACAAGTGTGCAGACATCCCATTTTCTGTCTTCTGCCCTTTTGTCTCTGCTTGTTAATTTAGTTAAGAGGCTTCAGAGCTGACTACAAATGGGAATTCCAAACAATAGTCCTAAGTTTAGCTCAACTTTTCTGGCACATTTCCACTAAAAGTGTCAAAACCTATGATATCTAGTGACTCATTAATATCAATTCCTCTGAGAAGTCAAGTGGACAATTTTGACCCATTTTCTAGGAAAGGAAAAGAGTAAGGGGGAAAAACCAAATGGCTCTTCCATTAATTAAATCACAGAGGCAAATTCATGTTTCTTTTTCCTTCCATTACAGAGATGAATGCATACTAATACACTTAGCTAATAAAGTGTTTTGTTTTGGTTTTTCTTTATATTTTATGTTCAGAGAATGGACTCCTGGAGAACAGCAGAATTAGGAAGCAGATATTCTAATTCTGTTGTACCACTAAGCAGGTTGTGAACTTCAGTTGCTATGAGGCTTTTGGTTCTCTGTTTCCTTTATTGGTCAAAGAGATAATTGTACTAAGACTGTCAATCTCACAATATTCTTTGAGTATTATATGTTGGAAAAGAAAAGCAATCTCTTGGAAAGCATAAGTTGAAATGTAAAGTGATTTTAAGGACTTATTGTGATCTCCATTCCAAAAGAAGATAAAATGGGATGGGGATGGAAGTGTGGGGAGAATATCACTTTCATAGTTACTCATACCACAAAAGTACATGAATGTGCTGGCTATATGACAAATCACTTATCCTTTACTAACCATCTCCTTTATGTCTAGAGAAACAAAGAACCATAATGATACTCTAAAAATTTGGGAATAACTAGTAAAAATACTAAAATTATGGAATAGCTTTTCCAGTTTCTCTCAATATTGTACATTAAGACATTTCACCAGCCATTTCCCCTAGATTCCTTCAACAGAAGGAAAAGCCTTGTGATTTTGAATTCCAGGTGATGCAAAAGGGAAGTATGTCTAAAATGCCTACTTAATACTTATAGATTGATGTTATATTACATTTTATGAAGAAATCTGGGTTTGGGAAATAAAAACCTGTGTCCAGGTCCTAATGTTAAAGTTTGCATTTTGTCTCTGGTTAATTCACATTAATTTTCTTAGTCTTATTTTCCTTCTCTATAAAATAAAAATTAGAACACTAATTCTGTGAACTAAAATGTGAAGATTTCACCATTTTCCATGCAAATATTGTGGCTTTGGTTCACATGAAATTTATGACTTCGTGCCATTTAATTTAATTTAATTTAAAGCTCCATGAGGGCCAAAAATTAGATGAGGAGCAAGGAACCAATACTTCTCTGTACAGAACACCCTAGAGTAAAGGGAAAAAGAAAGTTTATACCATTCTGAATACAAGTTCTCCAAAGAGAAATTAAGACTACAACACACTGACTTTGGACTTTCTGAGGATCTTGAAACCTTGAAGCACTTTTAGCACAGACCCAACAGGAAAATTGGAAACCAGAAATAAAAGGCCAGAAAATAAGAGTGAGTCTAAATAGGTTTTGACTTCTCCCATCAAAAACCACAACATGTGGATCATCCTAGTTTTGGAAGAAAATCCTAAATCAGTGACTGGGACTAGATGGGCTATATGTGTGTGTGTATGTATGTGTATGTATATGTGTATGTGTGTATGTGTATATATATATATATATATATATATATATTTACATATGGGAATAGATGGGACATATATACATATGGTTAATCTTCCCACATTATGATCTTCCAGAGCAGAGATGACTTAAAAATATTTTGAAAAAGTCACATCTCCTGATATAATATGTTTTACACTGTACATATGATCATATATTAGAGAATCAAAATTTTAAATTTGAAAAGTTCCAGAGATTTGATTCTCTCTCTGCTATCTCTCTCTAGATATTGATAGAAAGAATCATACATATACATGAATGCATAAACACACACACACACACACACATATATATATATATACACATACATACATACATACATACATACATATCCTAACATTCAAGTTGTACTTTGCAAGTTTATAAGATATTGAATTTGGTCAACAATCTATGAGGTAAATGCTATAGTAATACATGAGGAATTTCTAGCCAATAGTCCTGCTCATTAAATCTGAGGTGCCAAAATTTCAGGTTCTATTTCAACTCAGGTCTACCTGACTCCAATTCTGCCTTGGATTGCACCATGCTGTGCTTTCTCTCTATTTGTAGTACCATAGCTTTAATGATTAGAAAGATGCTAGGGTACATCAAGTCCAATACTGTAATGGCAATGTAAATTTTTAAGATATTCCCTGCCCCTAAGCTAAAGTTCACCTGGAGCCTGGGGTGGGAGGCTTTTTTTTTCAGTAGATGCTTTTTGATTGGGCAGTGAGTCAATAAGGTTGTTACATTCTCTGAGCCAGGAGAAGGCTATATAAGCCCTGATGTGTAGCTTTGTTTGGGGGCTCACTTTGAGAAGTGTTCTGTGATTTGATCAGATGAGACCCTGGGAAGCCGTTGTTGAGAGCCCCCCCCCCCCAGCCCCAGCTTTGAAAAACCCAGATGTTGATTTGGTATGGATGTAATGGTTGGAGAGTTTAGAAACTGTTTACTTGATCTGTTTCTCTGTCTTGATAATTATGTCTGTATATTCTGAAGTTCGGGGTGCTGTCCTTTTTCCCCTGAACTAGGTAAATGATACATATTTGACTGATTAAATTAAGCTTGTTAACCCATTTTGAGTTGCTTTGCTTTAACAAAGCAGATCCAAGAACTTGTGTTGGCAGCGACCTTAGGGATCCTTGGGGTGCTTGCTGCTACAAACACTCATTTTACAGATAAGAAAACTGAGACACAGAGAGGCCAAATAACTTGTCCAGGATCACAGAGCTAGTTTCTGAGGTTATATTTCAACCTATATCTTTCTGACTTCTGGTCTAACTCTAATCATTGCTCTTTTCTGACTCTGTTTAATTCATATATGTTTTCATTTAAGATAAGCTTAAGATGACAGATGGTATAAATACCTAGCAATTGGAGATAGAAGGTCATGTACTAGAAACAGGAAAGAGGTTAAGTGACAGAGGTTAAGTGGCACAATTCTAGTGCATGTGTTGGGGAAGTAAGATATAACCTCTGTTTTGCTGTAAGCTATATTGCCTAATACGGCCCCACTTAACATTGTCTTTTCTGATTACAGCATTTCACTATCGATTCATAATGAGCTTATTGTCCAATAAAAGCAGATATTAGATCCATAGAGTGTTTCAAACCTATACATTCTCATTCCTTATGGAAGGACAACAAAATATTTGCACCTTTCCCTGTGCCTGGGAAGCACCATGGGTAATGTTGCTTTATTGCTTATTAAGGTTTGTTTCATTTTGAAACTGTTCTGTGATTTCAGTTCTATGGAGAATAATTAGAAAACCCCTTCTACCAATGAACATTGGCAACTATTATTAGAGACAACTAGGTAGGGTAGTGAATAGAGTGGTAGACCTGAGGTCAGGAAGATACAATGACACATCTAATCTTAGATATTTACTAGCCATGACCAAACCAATTAACCCCAGTCTAGCCCTGCATTTTTACGGTATAATAGAGATAACAAAAGCACCTACCATCCAGCGTTGTTGTGAAGATGAAATGATATGATATTTGTAATATCTCTGACACATAGTATGTATTTAATAAATACTTATTCCCTTCCTTCCTTCCCTCCTTCATTCCTTCTTTCATTCCTTCCTTCAGTCCTTTCTTCCTTCCTTCCTTCCTTCCTTTCTCTCTTCCTCCTTCCCTCCCTCCCTCTGTTCCTTCCTTCTTTCCCCTTTTCCTTTAATCTTTTCTTCCTTTTCTCCTTATATCCTTCATTCTTTCTTGCTGTCTTTACTTCTTTCCTTGTCACTTAAAGAGTTACCTCGGGAACAGGGAATTTAAAGCACTTGTTGAGAATCGTTCAGTGTGTATGTCAAAGGTAAGACTTGAACATTAATATCCCTTGTGCCTATGCAGGAACTGGAAGGTTTTGCTTATTATTTCAGTCCAAGTTAAAGTAAAAGATATTATAAAGTTTACTGTAAAAATACTATAAATCGTTTTGCTTTTTACTCTGAATAACTTAGTAAAGGATACAAAATGATTTGGGGGCAAGGTAAAGGATGTCAAGACAATTCAGAAAGAATAGAGTACAAATAATTAGTATTGATATGAATAAAGGAAAACTGTTAACAAGCTCAAGAGTTATACCAAATTATCTTATCTTTTTGAATGCCCCATCATATCTTTCCTCTTATCCCTATACAAAGAAGAGGAACATGCCATCAATTTGCTTCTTGGTGCAATGAAAACAACACTGGATTTGAAGCAAGAGGGCCAAAGTTCAAAATTTCTTTTACCACTGGCTTCCTATGTGAATATAAGCAACTCAAAACCACTCTTGTCCTCAGTTTCTTCTTGTGAAGGATGGGATATTTGGATGAGATTACCTTCTTAGCCCCCTTCCACCTTCAGATAGAAGATCTTGGGCTCCATGGCAATAATTCAGTGCCTCACAGGGAAAACATGTTAAAGAACAATTTCTTCAAAATTCTGAGATTTATTAAAGTTTAGAGGGAAGCAAATGATCATAAATAATGATCTTAAAGTTTCCATCATCCCATACAATAACAATCTTGAGGTAAAAGACACATCATACATACATACATACATACATATATATATATATATACACACACATATATATATATATACATAGTAAGAAATAAGGGATGGACTTAAGTTTTAAATTTTGCTCATTATGGGTTCAGCATATTTTTGTGAAATGACTCAAAGTTTTTTGAAATTTTCATCTTTCCATTTTGCGGTCAATTTAAAATTAAATTATCCAATTTTTATATTTTAAAAATAAAATCATCAATTTTTATAGTTTTATTCCTCAAAATTATATCATCATCATTTAGAGATTCATGCATGAAATGTTCTTGTTCAGTCACTTAATCAAGTACAACTCTCCATGACTTCATTTGAGCTTTTCTTGATAAAGACACAGGAGCAGTTTGCCATTTTTTTCTTCAGTTCATTTTACTTCTGAGGGAACTGAGGCAAACAAGGTTTGCTAGTAAACAGCTAATAAAATATCTAAGACTGTATTTGAACTCAGCTCTTCCTGACTCCAGGCATGGGACTTTAGCCACTGCGCTACTACAGAACTTCACCAAATGAAGCATTTTGTGATGTAATCTGATTTTCTGCTTTCAATTCTATGTTATTTCTGATGGCCATGGGTTCCATAGAAGTTTTTTGAACTCATGGAAGTGATGTGATCAGATGAACTGGACTAATGCCCTTATAAGGACAACCATGTATGAAAATGTGTTTTTGAGTCATTTTAAATATAAACTATTTCACATAATTCTCTAGACTGTATAGTCAAATTCCTGACACTTGGTCTGAAATGCTTTTCCCCTTGATACAGAAATGAAAATACCAGCAGAGCAGAGTGAGTACATCTTGGATAGAAGTGCCTATGAGAAAGCTTGCTTTTGTTCCTCTAGGTAGAAATTCTCCCAGATGTTTGACTCAGAATGAAAATGGGCATGGAGAGTGAATACTATCAAGTTGCCAAGTCAGTTGTCTTGGCTTATTGTAAAAAATGATTAAAATGGGGAGCAAAGTTGAATGTAATTTGATGATACATTTTATACAGCAGACATGTATGCTTGGGAGGCAACATTATCCCTTCTGTCCTTAATAGGAAATCACACACACACACACACACACACACACACACATATATATATATATATATATATAATTCTAAGAAATAGATTAAGGTGAATATCAAATTTGCATCACTTTTCTTTTTTAAACAAAATTATTTATATTGCCTGAACTAGTCTCTTTTTTACTTCTTACAAGATTTTCTTTAAAGGTCAGGATTAACTATGTAGCCCATTGATTCATGAATGTCTGCTGAGAACCACCCACTCCAAATCTCCATTGTAGTAAATACATACAGTTTGTAGACTAGTAATTATTTTGATTTTTAGGCAGGCTGCCAACCTCCTCATACCTTGCACTGTCTATAGTTCCTGAGACAGGGTTGGCTTTTCAGTTTCTATTGTTTTAAAGACATCTTGAGTTTAATTAACCTTGATTGATCAGAGACGATCCCAAGTATTATTTAATCTCTAGAGATTGAAAGACTTCTGAGAGATGTCTTTTGAAGTATGCTGGCCTGCTCCTGCTAGTTTAATATAAAAATAAATAAATAAAGTCTGCTCTGGGAAAACAATGTGAGTTAATTGTGGTTAACTGAGTACATGATTGGTCTTATTCAACCAATCCTGGGATTGCCAGATATAATAGCGGTTTATTTTGAGATGCCCCCTCCCCCCCAAAAAAAAGGAGAATTAGTAGAAACAGTTGTACTTAGAGTCAGGCAGAAATAGAGTCAGTAGCACTGAAGAATAACATAACAAAATAAATACAAGTAAACCCAGATTGAAACAACAGCGACTATTGTGCCACATTGATATTTATATTAATACTAGCCATTTAAAACTGCAATATGGACTAAGATTTGACTTGGAAGTTATGATGTTTTATGAATACAATCATAGGATCTTAGAATTATAAAGGTTTTTCGATGTCAAATCCCCCAAATCAAAAATAAATCTTGACTATAATATTCTTAGTTCACTATTGTTATAGAAAGTTTTAAATGGCATATATATGTATGTATATATATGTATATATATATATGAGGAACTACAGCTCAATTTAGCTGAATTCTTTCAATTGATTCCAATAATTATTTGTTTAGCATGCAATATGTATAAAACATTATGATAAGTGAAGAGGATATAAAAAGATAAATAAGACAGTATTTCTTGCCTAAGGGAACTAAAAATCTAATGGAGAATAATTATATATATATATATACATATATATATGTGTGTGTGTATACAAATATGGATATATACTTATATAATTATTATACAAATTGCAATGTGGGGAAAATACAGAACTATGAAAATTGGGGCAGAAAAAAAATCGCTTTTATCCTGAGGAAATGGTGGAGGCATAGTGCAAAGAAAACCAGTAAAGAAATGGCTCTTTAGACAAGGTTTAGAAGAAAGGAATGAATTCAACACATAGAGACAAGGAATGGGGATGCTGAGACAAACTTTTCATGGAATTAGGGTAATGTATCATAAGTTAATTCTGTCACTTCTCAATTCTTTCTCCACCCTCCCTTATTTTACTGATATGGAAAACTGAGGCTCAAGGAGGAAAAGTGAATAGCCCTCGGTCATAGAGATTGTTAGTTGGGGGAAATATTGCAGAGAGCACAAGGAAAAGTATTATATAATTGAACTGGATTGCGAACTTTGTAATTCACTCTTATATGACACTATAAGTCTTAAATGAAAGAGAATAATAGGAGATAAGGCTGTAATATTTAGGGCCAGAATGTGGAAGACCTTCAATGGCAAGACTAGAAATACTGATTTAAATTGAAAGACAATAGAGACCCTATGAAGCCTTTTCTTAAATAGGAGTGAAGATTGCCTTCTCTCTGCAAACCTGAGAAGTCCTTCAACTTTTATACTTCAAGATAAATGTCATGAAATTTGACAATGACACAGAGAAGCTAACCTCCTGTGGAGTTCAGCCTGGCAGGCCACCATGAATTGTCCAGCTCAGTGCTATGGCAACTGAGCGAAGGACTACCCTGAGAATGAGGTTTTAGCCCCAGGTTGGGTCTGAACAGGTGGTGGCATGAGGGACTCCAGATCAGCCACAGTTGTGGCCATTTGCAGAAATATCAACAAACAGATGCAAAGGACAAAGTGAGCAGTCAGTGCAGTCTGGACTTTGGGACCTAGTAAGTGGGAGTATGTTAGCTTTTGGTACCGTGGCAAGAAGCCTCTGAGCCGCCAGCACAGCCAAGCCAGCACCCCATGGCAGGTTCAGATCCTGGCCTGTAGAGTGTAGGGGGACCAAGCGACCAATCTGAGGGATAATTGCTCTGGCTTTAACCTGCTTGGATTTGGATTGCAGTCTAGGGTGCAGGTTCCGGGGTGTGTGTCCAGGTTGCCAGAGCATGTGGAGACCTCAGAGAGGTCACTCATCTAATACGTGCAGCAGCTGAGAAAACCCCAGCATTTGGGACGAAAGCTCCCCTGTCTGACTGCAGAGTTCTACTGTTGCAAAAAGCCCAGTGGTCAAGTGACTAAGGGACAACATGACCAGGGAAAGGAAACAAAGCAAATGGAATATTCCAAAATTAGACTCCTATTTTGGGGACAAAAGGAGAAAAGTATGGAGCAGGAGGAAGACAGTGAAGTCAGAACTCCTGCACAAAAAGTTTCAAAGGAAAATACGACCTGGTTACAGGCCATAGAGGACCTTAAAAAGCAGATAAAAGAAGTGGAGGAAAAATTGGGAAGAGACATGAAAATGATGCAAGAAAATGATGAAATGAGAGTCAACAGCCTGATTGAGGAAAATCGTACCTTAAAAAAGAGACTGACTCATTTGGCAAAAGAGGCTCAAAAAGACAATGAGGAGAGGAATGCCTCAAAAAGGTGAATGTGCCAGATGGAAAAAGAATCTCAAAAGCTCACTGAGGAGAATCATTGCTTCAGAATTAGATTGGAGCAAATAGAAGCTAATGATTTTATGAGAAATAAAGATGCTGTTAAACACATGCAAACAAATAAAAGAATAGAAGGCAATGTGAAATATCTTATGGGAAAAAGCACTGACCTGGGAAATTGTAATTGGAATGTAAATTTGAAGATCTTCCCTGCCCCTAGGCTAAAGTGCACCTGGAGCCTGGGGTGGGAGGTTTATTTTTCAGTATATACTTCTTGATTGGCCAGTGAGTCGATAAGGTTGTTACATTCTCTGAGGCAAGAGAAGGCTATATAAGCCCTGATGTGTAGCTTTGTTTTAGGGCTCACTTTGAGAAGTGTTCTGTGATTTGATATGGATTCTGGGAAGCAGTTGTCAAGAGTCCCCCGGCTTTGAAAAACCCAGATGTTGAAACCCAGATGTTGATTGGGTATGGATGTAATGGTTGAACAGTTTGGAAATCTGTCTACTTGATCTATTTCTCTGACTTGATAATTCTGTCTGTGTATTCCGAAGTTCAGGGTGCTGACCTTTTTACCTTGAACTCGGAAAACGATACATGTTTGACTGATTAAAGTAAGCTTGTTAACCCCTTTTGAGTTGCTTTACTTTATCAAAGCACATCCAAGAACCTGTGTGAGCAGCCACCCTGGGGACGCTGGGGTGCTTGCTGCTACAAAATGGCGTCACGAACAGGATCTGCAGAGTAAGAGGAAAGTATGGGGGTTGGGACAATCCTTTGTTTCCCAGTTGTGGTAGCTGTGGCTCTGTGGAGCTGTGGAGCAGGAGAAAAGAATGGCCTGCATGCGCACTTCGCTGAGCTGAGAGCAGGAATAGTGAGCTGCCTGCATCGGGACCTGGGCAGAAGCCAGGAGTGGCTGCCACCCGCAGGAGGAGAAGGAGCCTAGGAGTTCAGAATTCAGCCACAGGAAAAGATAATAACTGAGCAGCAAAGCAGGGGCACTGAATGTGTTTCCTGGCTGCATCCCACAGTTAGGGACCCAGGGGGAGGATGGACTTGTGACTATGGTGGGTGGGATGAAATGTCTTGGACCCCAAAAGAGCCCACCTTGTTGGTTTTGTTGCCCAGTCCCCTCTCTGTACTTGGAAGCAGGGGCTGGAGCTGTGTGAGGGAAAGGATACCCCCCTTCTCTCAGGAGAACTTTGGACTCTTGCTTTGAATGAAGTAGTAATGCAACGTACTTTGTGTTTGTTTAAGGCCCAGTGGCCATTTTGGTAACTTTAGTTCTGTATCTTGAAAATGTGACCTAAGACATGTTTGGTGCTAATTCAAAGGTAAATTGACTATGCTATGGGCATGAAAGATCTTGGGGCCGAATGTAATGGGAATGTAAATTTGAAGATCTTCCCTGCTCCTAAGCTAACATGCACCTGGAGCCTGGGGTGGGAGGCTTGTTTTTCAGTAGATACTTCTTGATTGGCCAGTGAGTCAATAAGGCTGTTACATTCTCAGAGCCAGGAGATGGCTATATAAGCCCTGATGTGTAGCTTTGTTTTGGGGCTCACTTTGAGAAGTGTTCTATGATTTGATATGGATTCTGGGAAGCCATTGTCCAGAGCCCCCCAGCTTTGAAAAACCCAGATGTTGAAACCCAGATGTTGACTGGGTATGGATGTAATGGTTGGACAGTTTGGAGATCTGTCTACCTGATCTGTTTCTCTGACTTTATAATTCTATCTGTGTATTTTGAAGTTTGGGGTGCTGACCTTTTTCCCCTGAATGAGGTAAACAATACATGTTTGACTAATTAAAGTAAGCTTGTTAACCCCTTTAGAGTTGCTTTCCTTTATCAAAGCAGATCCAAGAACCTGTATGAGCAGCCACTGTGCGAACGCTGGGTTGCTTGTTGCTACAGAAATCGATCCAGGAGAGATAATTTAAAAATTATTGGAGTACCTGAAAGCCATGATCAAAGTAAGAACCTAGAAATCATCCTCCAGGAAGTTCTCAAAAAAACTGCCCTGATGTTTGGAACAAGAGGGCAAAATAGATGTTGAAAGAATCCACTGATCACCCCCCGAAAAAGATCCCAAATAGAAAACTCCTAGGACTATTATAGACAAGTTCCGGAATTCCCAGATAAAGGAGAGAACATTACAAGCAGCCAGGAAGAAACAATTTGAATATTGTGGAAACACAATCAGGATAACCCAGGATTTGGCAGCTTCTACTCTGAGAGATCAAAAGGCTTGGAATATGATATTCTGGAGATCAAAGGAGCTTGGATTAAAACCGAGTCACTTACCCAGCAAAACTGAGTATGATTTTTCATGGGAAAATATGGACATTCAGTGAAATAGAGGACTTTGAAGCATTCTTGCTGAAAAAACCAGAGGTGAATAGAAAATTTGACATTCAGATACAAGAAGCAAGAGAAGCATGAGAAGGTAAACATGGAAAAGAAATCATAAGGAACTTATCAAAGTTGAACTACTAATATTCCTACATGGAGAAACAATAACTGTAACTGATGAAACCTTTCTCAGTAGTTGAAGGGAATAGAAATATGTGTGTGTGTCTATGTATGAGCTTATATGGGCATATGAATATACATGTGAATGTGTGTTTTTATGTTTACAGTTATACATAGATAGAGGGCACAGGACCAACTTAAGGAAGGGATGATACATAAAAGGTGAAATTAAGAGGTGAGAGAGGAATATAATGCGAGGAGATGCAGAAAGACAGAAAGGGGTAAGCTATCTGATATAAAAGAGGCAAGGGGATATGGTTACAATGGAGGGGAAGAATAGGAAGGTAAAAGGGAATTGCTTAACCTTATTCCCATTGAATTGGATTGGGGAGTGAATGAAATGCACACTAAATAGTGTATCTCACCCTACAGGAGAGTAGGGGAGAAGCAGATGAAAGTGAAGTCAGGATGCAGGGGGAGGGAAGTTGATAGCACCCACTTTTGAAAAGGGAAGGAATTATAATAAAGAGTAGAACAAGTGGCAGGTGGAACAGGAGGGAGGGAAATATAGTCAGTGTTTTACAATGTATCTGCTGTGTTATTTTTTTGCATTAGCCACACATGTACAACCTATACTAAACTGCTTATTTTTCTAGTAAGGGTGGGTGACAAGAGAGAAAGGGAATGAATCTGGAATTCCGTTTTAAAATCAAATGTTTAAATATGTATATACTATTATTAATACTATTTTACATGTAATTGGGAAAGAAGATATACAGTCACTGGGACATAGAAATCCACTATGGCCTACTAGGAAAAATGAAAGGGGTATGGAGAAAATATGGGAGAGAGCAGATTTTAAGTGGGGATATCCTGTGGGACTACTATTTGGGGGCAACGGGTAGGGGAAAACGGGGAGAAATGTGTAACTCAAAATCTGACAGATATGAATGATGTAAATCAGAAGTTAAAAGAGCATTTGAAAAAAGAAAAAAAAGAAAATAATTTCGTTCTCAAAGAAGCACAGTAAAATGATTACGACAAGAGCTATTGTAGACATTTTCTGTGTTTTTTGCATGTGTTTGTGTGTATGTGTGTGTTTTCTGCCTTTCTGTAGGATGTATGTTGTAATCAATGTGTATTTGTTATCTTGTTTAGTTATAATGAATATAAGAACACTGTTTCCTTTACTTGTGGATACTTCAACATGAGAAAGCTTGCTCTTAGAGCAAATTCTTGGTAAAAGGTAACAAACCAAAGTAAAACTACATTTCTCCATTCAGTCCTAAGATAAGAAATGGTTTACATGAGCCCAAAGTTTTAGAAATCCTAGACCATGTGACACATATACATACACACAATACTTATACTTCTTTGTAGATGATATAACATAAACTTCATGAAGGCATGAATAGTTTCATTTTTACCTATCTCTACTGCCTTGCACATAAAGGGAAGTTAAAAGTTCTTGTTTGCTGAAAAAATTTAACGAATAAATTAAAGAGTAAAGAATTCTTAAAAAGTTTGAACTCAGGTGGGTTCTCCTTGGCCCAGTCAGATCTCAGGGCACAGCCTTGAGGGTAGAGCCCATGGCTGTGGTGATACTGCTGAGAAGGTTAAGCCGGGCTGGGGCCTTGAGCCTTGAGCATGGGCGGGCTCCAGAGCTGTGGTCTACATCGAGATTCTGGGCCGATACCCCTTCTCAGTGCAAAAGGTGCCCATCTCCAACTTCTCAGGCTTCATCTTGGCCTCTGAAGGCCTGATCGTCACCAATGCCCCCATTGTGGCTGACTGGCGCTGAGTCCGGGTGCACTTGCCCAGGGGGGAGACTTATGAGGCCATTGTAACTGCCGTGGACCCCGTGGCTAACATCGCCACACTAAGGATCCCAACCAAGGGCTCCCTGCCCTCGCTTCCCCTGGGCCACTTGGAGGAAGTCTGCCAGGGGGAATTTGTTGTTGCCATGGGAAGCCCTTTCACCCTTCAGAACACCATCACCTCTGGCATCATCAGTTCGGTCCAGCAGAGGGCCCTAGACCTTGGCCTGACTCAGCCCAACGTTGAGTATATGCAGATGGACGCTTCTATTGATTTTGGAAATTCTTGGGGTCCTTTGATTAGTTTGGATGGAGAAGTGATTGGGGTGAACACAATGAAGGTCATGGCTAGGATCTCTTTTGCAACACCCTTTGACCTCCTTTGGGAGTTTCTGCAGTGAGGGGAGAATAAGAGTTCCTGGTTTGGGAGCAATGAATTGAAATGTCGATATGTTGGGGTGATCATGCTGACATTAACACCCAGCATTTTGGCAGAGCTGCAGGTTTGCAGCCGAGTTTCCTTGATGTCAAGCATGTTGTGCTCATTCACAAAGTCATCCTGGGCTTCCCTGCACATCAGACTGGTCTGCAGCCAGAGGACATAATTCTGTCCTTTGGGAATCGAGCAGTAAAGTCAGCAGAAGACATACATGAAGCTGTTCGTACACAGCCCAAGCTGGATGTGGAGGTCCAAAAGGGATTGGATACACTGATCCTGTTTGTGACTCTAGAGGTCTCTGAGTGACCAGGACAGACTGAAGGGACTAAGTCCTTGTATAACTTTGTTCACTCCAAATGGAAGGAGAAGGGAGGCTATGGCCTCTTCCCTGTCTCCATAGCCGCTTTTTCTTGAGGCTGGAATTGCTTGGGAGAGGGGAAGGTGGGTAATAAGCCAGGGGAGGGCAGGATCCACACCCCCCCACACACACACCCCAAAGAAACAGGAGAAATGTTTTATATTAAATTAAATTAAATTAAAAAAAGAATGCTTAAAAAGAAGAATCACCTTCACTACAGCAGTATGGATACTATATTATACTCCACCATGAGCACCTCCTTCCCTTGTACCTAATGAACGAATAAATGCAACTTTATGGTTGCATATTATTTAATCATATATTATATTATTTAGTCATTACCACCTCCCTAAGGATTTTGAGGATTATTTATAATAATATACTATTTTGCCAACAAGAATAAAGACTTGACTGAGGGTCCAACAGCTAGTAAATGTCAGAGCCAAAGCTAAAATTTCTGTATTCTAAATGTGTCTGGTGCTTTAAACGATGTGCCACACTTCCCCTCTGGTGGGTTAAAAAATAACGATCTATCATTTTATGTAGCTCAAACTTCTTTGATGCTGAAACCTGTTACAGGTGTGAGGAATTTCCTAGTGTGTAACTTCTCTCCATTGATGAATATTGACGAATTGTTGGTTTGGTGTTAAACAGTTTTGAGTTTCTGTTTATAGTTCTGAGAGGTAATGTGACTAATAGCCTGACATAAAAGTGATCGATTCACTTATGAACTTATTATAAACAAACACTTAGGTTTGAACCTTGTCTTGGGCAGCTACTAAATATATGACCCTGGAAAAGTCACCTAACTTCACTAGGTCTCTGTTTACCCAACAGAAAAAAAAAATGACCTAGTGACTTCTAATGTTAACTCTAAATGTAACATTATTCACTTCTGAGGCCCTATTTACACATAAACCAATGATCCTATTATGGCATAGCTAGGGTATGTCATATAGAAAAGATATTAAAATAGATGTTCCAAATACATGGGTTATTGCTCTACCTATACTGTTTTTTGTTATCTTGAAATTTTTTAAAAACCAAGTATTCTTTAGTCATTATATCATATGAAAAAGTAAAAGTTTTTTTTTTTTGGGTTGCCTTTATTTCTCCCTATCTATCTAAACTTTGAGGTAAACTAACTTGTCAATCCCATTCTCCTTGTTTGAGCAAATCATTTAGTTAATTTACACCGTAATTAAATTATTTATAGACAAATAGGTGCATGAGAAACAGTATGATGCAATGACTAAAGAGTTGGATTTAAGACCTGGAAGAGCTGAGTTCAAATTCTGTGATTGATAGACAACTTTTCTGGGACCCTCATCAAAGAATTTCCTATACCGTGAAACCACAAAAAAAGAACAAAAAAACTTGCAAAATCAGTTCATCTAAGCAGTCTCTCTCTCTCTCTCTCTCTCTCTCTCTCTCTCTCTCTCT
>NW_027187314.1:4448253-4529236 GCF_028583685.1 Petaurus breviceps papuanus | reverse complement strand
CTCTCTCTCTCTCTCTCTCTCTCTCTCTCTCTCTCTCTCTCTCTCCTGGGTGAAGTATTTAGAAACAAGTTTTAGATTTGTGGCATGTCTAGTCACATTTTGTCTTATGATGAAAACTTCTTTTGATATCCAATAGAAATTTGTCTTTCTTGAACAAAACTTATCAAAACTACAATTACAAATTATCTAGTACTGGTTGAGGCTTAGTCATCAAGATACATTCTTTGGGTGAAATATGATTACAGACATTTTTTATAAAAAATTTCTCTAGTCTTAGGTACAAATGAAAGAATTAATGTGTGTGTGTGTTCATGTGAGTAATGAAAAAGAAGAGGGATTGACAAAATACACCCGATTTCTACACGTGAAATACATTTGACTCTTGGTCCTCATAGGTTATTTTAAGATAAAAAGGAAGAAAGAAATAAAGAAAACCAGTTTGAAAAACGTAGAATAGATTTTCAACCAAAATAATCACATAAAATTTGAATAAAAAACATAAATATGGATTGCTTACATCATAAGCAGAAATGTCTTTCATGGTATGATTTAATAAAAAATAGAACTTTACAGTTTATAAATTTAGAAATCACTTTTTTATTTGGGCAATGTAATTCACAAATCACTACCCTCATAATAATACTTTTAATGAAGGAATGCATATTTCTTTATAGATCAAAACACTTAGCAGCTTACAGTCTCCAACTCGGCCATAAGTTGGTTCATATGAGAATGCAATTTATATTTAAATTCCTCATTCTTTGCTCTCTTCTCATTGCCTAGCACTAATTACTGCTCTCATTATCACCATCAACAACATCTAAAAGTGTATTTTTAGAGTATTATTTTCACACAATATTGTACAAAGCATTGAGGAACTATTTTTTTTTCTTTTCTAGAATAATTTTGAAGAATTATAAGCTTATTGAGAAATGTTTCTTCATCCCGTGAATAGTCTTGCCCTCTTCAGTTTCTCCCCAACCAATAATTTGTTCTTGTCATCCTACTGAAGGGCACCTTCACCTCTGTAGTTGGAACTTCTGGGTATGTTGCCCTCCCTCCCCACCCCACCTCCTACCCCAGACACTATCCTCTAGAGTCTACAACTTGGCATTTAGGAAATGCTGCTAAGATCAAAGCAATACTCAACTCCTCAAAATCACCCTGAAGACTCTGGAGACTAATTCAAACTGCTATAAATCTCCTCTGGCATTCAGTACAGAGCAGGAGTTCACCCTTTGATCCCAACTAGTAACTAACAATCTCTCCAAGCAAAATTAAACCTTCCCCCAAGAAAGGCCAAAACTCTGGAATTCCCATGACACCTTTCAGCTGGCTCATTATAGCATAAAATTGACACCTAGGCAGTAGGCACTTTGCCTCCAGTATGGTTCTATAATTAATATAATCGTTGCTATACAGAAGACTTTCTACCATTTTAGTTATAAAATAAAGAATTTCAGCACTTGTACAAAGCTTTTTTTTCCTATTACTATATTTAAACTATACACACACACGTGTATCTATATCTAAAACTATATATATATATATATATATATATATATATATATATATATATATATAATTTAAGGGATATTTTTCTAAGGCAAAGTTTGTGTTCAACTGAAAGCACTCTAAAATGTGTGTCAGAATAAGTATGTCTCACTGAGAAAATAATTAGAGGTCCTTTTTTTTACTTCAACAAATAAAATCTCATATTGGGATCTAAATAAAAATCCATTTCCAATAGAACCTCATTTTAAAAATAATTATTTAAAACTCCTGAAAATTTCCTTTAAAGAATGCAGATTTGTAATTTGCAGCATTTATTAAATTCGTTTGTCCATCCATTTACCCTGAAGTTGGCTGGATGGTTAAACATAAGGTTAGAAGGAGACACACACACATATAAAATGTGTGTGTATGTATGTATATATATATATATATATATATATATATATATATATATATATACACACACACACACACACACATACACACAAATGCCCTTTGAAATACATTTTCATTCAGCACAAGCCTTGCTTGTATATGATGAAGAAAGTATAAAAATACAACAGTTTGCTTGAACATTTTCTTTTACACAACACTAATCTCTGTACATTTTGGTTGTTGTATTAAATTTTGTTGTTGAAAATGAAACAATTTGAAAACTGGCAGTTTATTTTGCAAATAAATGTTTGAAAAATAGTTTGTTCCATAAATATACTCTAAAATGATATATTAATTGGTTCATTGGATGTTGAATATTCCATTGCATGTAAAGGTTTTGTCTAAAAATTTAATAATTTCTACCATTTTTAAATTGAAATGAAATAATTCACTAAGTTGAATTCCCCTAATTTTGGCAAAGATTAACATTGCCAATTTAAAATGATCATGTTTAGCTATGAAACCGCAACGATCTAGCAAAAGTTGACATTTTATTGTTCTATTTAAACTTGCTAAATATTGAAAGTAAAAACAAAATTTGGTCAGCTTCCAATTTAGAAATAAAAGCATAGATCAGCTATTATCTTACCAACCTCCTGGCTCTCTATTTTGAGGAAAGGAAAATCTTAGAAGAGATTTCAAATGCACATTGTACAGCATAAAGGCAAATTCATTAAGTGATAGACTTGACTCAGCACTAATTGGTACTTAATTAAAATTAGCATCCTGCCCCAATCCATGATAAAACTGTAGAATCAACCCAGATATTTCCTATCAGTACAATCTCATGAGGATAAATTAACACTGCTAACTTAATTCACATAGCATGGAAAGAGTAAAACCACTCAAACACTCAATTAATGAGCAAGGAGATATGATCCAGGTATTTCATTACATTGAATCATTGACTGCAAAGATTTTATATTTTATCAAGAAAAATAACATACATAATTGAAAGTACATAAAATAAACAAAATATAATTTGGTGGGAGAGGGTATTAGCACCAAGAGGAATTCAATATGTCTAAAGTGTTTACATTCAAACAAGAGATGATACTTTTAACTCTTAATAATTTATTATTATTTCTGCAGTTAGGAGTGTATATAGAGAAGAAGACTATAAGTTTAATGGATGATATACAAAGAATAAAATTAGAAAATTGGCAAAAAGAATGACCTGCAGAAAATGGGAAGGTAGAAATATAAGGGGGTAAATTATATCACATAGAAGAGGTATAAAAGAGCTTTTTCAATTTACGGCAAACAAGGTGTTGGCAGGCGATACTTTAATATTATTCTCATCAGAATGGGGTCAAAAAGGAAATAATACATACACTCAGTTAAGCATAGAAATCTATCTTATACATATATATGTATATGTATATACACACATATACAGACATGCATACATATATATATGTGTGTATACATATATGTATATACATATACACTGTGTATGTGTATATGTACACATATACATGTATATGCTTGGCATGTGTGTGTGAAAACAGATTAAAATAAACAAAAGGGAAACTATATTTTGCTAAAAGATATGATAGATAATGAAGAAATATCAGTACTATAAATATATGCATCAAATTATATAGCACCCAAGTACTTCCTTAATAATAGTGATTTTTTTCCAATTACATGTTAAAAAAATTCAACATTCTTTTAAAAAACAAGTTAAAATTCTCTTATTCCCTCACCTTCCCCATATCTGAAGTAGTAAACAATTTGATGTATCTTATGAATGTGCAATCATGTAAAATAATTTTCATATTAGTCATGGTGTGAGAGAAAACACAAACTAAAAGACTAAACACAAAAAGAAGTGAAAATAGTACGCTTCAATCTGCCCTTAGACTCCATATGTTCTTACCCTGGAGGTGGGTAGCATTTTTCATCATGAGTTCGAGTTGTCTTAGAATATTTTTTTATGGAGATCAGCTAAATCATTCACTGTTGATCATCACACAATAATGCTGTTACCGTATACAATGTTATCCTAGTTCGGCTTCTTTCATGTTACATTGCTTCATGTAAGTATATCCAGATTTTCCTGAAATCATTCTGCTCATCATTTCTAATAACACAATATTATTCCATTACAATCATATAAAATATTTTGCTCAACTATTTCACATTTGATGCACATTACCTTAATTTCTTATTTTTTTGCCACCAAAAAAGAACTGGGATGAGTACTTTTATGAATGTGGGTGAGAAATGGTAAAGTTAAAGTTAAATTTGTCATTTTCCTTTCTTTAAAGTCTCGTTTTGGATGCAGACATAGTAGTGGTAAATTCAGGATCAAAGTGTTTATAGTCCTGTTGACCACAGTTCCAAATACTTCTCTAGAACGTTTGATTCAGTTCAGAACTTCACCAACACTATATTACTGAATCCACTCACCCATATCCATTCCAACTTTTGTCATTTCCTTTTCAGTTCTATTAGGCAATCTGATATATTTGAGGTGGTATTTCAGAGTTGATTGAACTTTCACTTTTCTAATAAATTGAAATTTTGGGCATTTTATATGGCTAGCCCTAATTTCTTCTCCTGATAATTTCCCATTCAAATGCTTTCACCATTCAACAACAGAGGATTGAATTTTAGTCTTATAAATTTGGCCCAATTCTCTATATATTTTGGTAATGAGGGCTTTATCAGACACCTAGAATGTAAAAATTTCACCCATTTTTTTGGCTTTCCTTATAATCATACTTCTATTTCCTTTTTAGTGCAAATCTTATTAATTTATTATAATCAAAATTATTCATTTTATATATTGTAATGTTCTCTTTTTGTTTGCATTTTTTCCTTCTTTATAGATATGACACACAAATTATTCCTACTCTCATCATTTTTATGGTATCATCCTTTATGCTTAAATCCTCTACTAGTTTTGACCTTATCTTGGTATAAATTCTACCTAGTTTCTGTCAAACTCTTTTCCAGTTTTCTTGTCAATAGAGATTTCTTGTCCCCCAAACATGCATCTCTAGGATTATCAATCATTACACTACTATGGTTATTTAAGACTATATATTATCCACCACTTTATTTCTTAGCCGGTATCAAAAATTTTTGCTGATTATCATTTTTGTAATATAGTTTGAAATATACTATTGCTGGGTCACCTTACTTTGATTTTTTATTACATCCCTTTATATTCTTGATTTTTTGTTCTTCTAGACAAATATAGTTATTACTTATAAGCCTATAAAATATGTTTGGAAGTTTGATTGATATGACCTTGAATAAGTAAATTAATTAGGTAGAAATATTATTTTATTATATTGATTCAGCTTACCCATGAAGAAATGTTATTTTTTCCCATTTGTTTATATTTCACTTTATTTGTGAGGAAAAATGTTCTATAGCTGTGTTAATATATTTCCTGTAGTTATCTTTGCAGATAGTCTCCCAATTATATAATAATTTTAAAAGAAATTTCTCTTTCTGTGTCTTGTTGATGGACTTTTTGTTCAAATGTAGAAATAGTAATACTATTTTGTGTTTATTTAATATACAGCAATTTTGTGAATTTTGTTAAAAATTTCAAAAATTTTAGTCTTTTATCTGGGATTCTCTCAATATAGCATCTTAATATTTTTTAGAAGTAGTAGTTTTGTTTCCTCATTGTCTATTCCAATTCCTTCAATGTCTTCATTTGTTCTTATTGTTAGAATCAGTATTTCTGGTATTATATTGAATCACCATGGCTATAATGGACATCCTTACCTCACCCCTGATCTTATTGGGAAGTATTTTTTTCAAAAACTTTTTCTGTATGTCCTTGAAATTATCATATACTTTACCTTGGTTTTCTTATTGATATTGTCAATTATGCTAAAAGGTTGGGTTTTCTTATTTAATATTGAACCGACTAATATGCTTTGATCTTCATTCAAACACCATTATAGTTCTTTCTAGGAAGGTGGACAGCATTTTTCACCACTGAATCATTCAGAATTTCTTAGGTTATTGCATTCTTATGAATAGCTATCATTCACAGTGAACTGTTATACTATATCTATTTTACTATCTAAAAGGATCTCCTAATTCTACTTCTGAGAGGAAAAAAAAACATTGTTTGAAAAAAAGTACTGGGAAAACTATAAAGAAGATCAGTAGAAACTAGGTAAAGACCAACATCTCACATTCCATAGCAAGATAAAATTAATAGGGAAGAGCCAAGATGGCAGCATAGAAGCAGGAAAGTTCCTTGCGGTCCCCCCATAACCACATAAAATACCTTAAAAAATTACTCTAAACAAACTTTAGAGCTACACAACCCACAAAGTGACAGAGTGAAACAAACATCCAATTGTACATAGCCCAGCAAGCCAGCAGGAATAGGATATTGCAATGTGCGGGGTGCTGAGCCTAGCCTTGCTTGAGACCACAGTTTTAGCCTCAGGGCCACCATGACCAGCTCTAGACTGAGGGATTTCAGGAGAGTGGAAGACTAGCAGCTGTGGTGGTTTCCAAAATTATCAATCCATAAATGCCAAAGACAAAGTGAGAGGTCAGTGGACTTTGAGGACAGGGGGTCTGGAAGAGATGACTAGCCTCTGCACCCCAGAGGGAAAAGCAGTTGAGGCATGGTGGTTGTGGATGATACTTGGATGCTTCAAAGCTCCTGCCCTACATATTGTAGGAGGACAAAGCAAGTATTCTGAGGGGCAATTGCTCTTGCTATAACTTGCTTGGATTGCTATCTATGGTGGAGGTCCTGGGATGGGTTACCAGATGCCAGAGCCAGTGGAAGCTTCAAAGAGGGCTGCCAACTAATAACTCTGGCAGCTGTGAAAACCCCAGCAATTTGGGACAAAGCTCTCCTCTTTGGAAGTAGAGTTCTACTGTGTCAAAAAGTTCAAAAGTCAAGTAATTGAGTTACAACATGAGCAAGCTAAGGAAGAAAAGCAAGCAGAGCAATCTGACATTGGATTCCTTTTTTGGGAATAAATAGAACCTTCCTTAAAATAATAGGTGGCATCTATTTAAAGCCATCAGCAAGTATTATATGTAATTCTGATAAGCTAGAAACATTTCCAATAAGATCAGGGGTGAAACTAGATGTCCACTGTCACCCCTCTTATTCAATAAGGCACTAGAAATGTTAGCAGTAGCAATTAGAGAAGAAAAAGAAATCAAAGGAATCAAATTAGGCAAAGAAGAGACGAAGCTATCAGCCTTCACAAATGATATGATAATATACTCAGATAATTTTTAATGAATCTAGTAAAAGTTACTTGAGACAATAAATTAAGTTGCCAAAGTTGCAGGAAGTAAAAGAATCCCACGCAAATCCACAGCATTCTTATATTTTTCTCATGAAATCCAACAGCAAGAGATAGAAAGAGAAATTCTATTTAAAGGTTACTGTACACATTATAAAATATTTTGGAATCTACCTGCCCAAAGAAACCCAAGAACTTTATGAACACAACTACAAAACACTTTTCATACAAATAAAGTCAGATATAACTAATTGAAAAAAAAAAATCCAAATCTCATTTACAATACCAGCTAGAAATTACTGATCTGTGCAATTAGAAGCTGTTGGAAAGTTTTGTGGCACAGTGATAGAGTACCAGGCTTGGAGATAAGAACACTCATCTTCTTAATTTCAAATCCCAGAAGCTTATAAGCTGTATGATCCTGGGAAAGTCATTTTACACTGTTTGCCTTGGATTCCTCTTATGTAAAAATGAGTTGGAGAAGGAAATGACAATCTACTCAAGTATCTTTGCCAAAAAGTAAAAAACAAAACAGCAATAACAAATAAACCCACCCCAAACTGGGTCAAGAAGAGTCAGAAACAAATCAAGCTACTGAACCACAACAACAATCACTAAATTAGTTCTTGGCTTGCCTTAATTATTTCAGACTCAAAGGGAAAGGAGCAAAGGAACAATGATAATGCAATAAAATCATGAACAGGATTCTGACTAATAAATAAACCTATAGGAATCTTGTCATTTTGTGACATAAATTATTTTTTTGGTATTTTTAGCTCTATAAAGAAATTCTTGGTAACTTGATTGGTATAGCATTGAATAAGTAAATGTTGGTAGTATTTTTATCATGCTTTCTCAAATTACTCATGAACAATTATTATTTCTCTAATATTTACATAATTTTTATTTGCATAAAAAGAGTTTTATAATTGTGTTAATATAATTCCCGTGATATCTTGGCAGGGAAGCTCCCAAGCATTTTGTATTATCTGTGGAGTGAATATTAGGTGTCATCAGATCAACCCCTTACTGAAGGTACAATTCTATTCCCTAATAATAATCCCTTTTCAAAACGTCTCATCCTACAGATGTAAATAATCAGTGCATAGAAGGTTTGTAGCAATACTCTAATACTACCAATTCAAGACCTAGCCATCATCAATGGGAATCTTCAATTAACTCTTAAAGTAAAATGCTTACCTCAGTCTTTCCCTCTATTTATCTTAGGTATGGAATACTTGTTCTAGCTCATTACAATCACATTCCTAGCATGGTAAATAAACAAAAGTATGTGGTCCTCCACCTAGTAGGGTGAATCCCTATACTGATAATAATAGCATTCCATTGAAGTTTTGAAATGGAAAGACAAGAAAAATGAAGTAAATAGAGATAAAAATGATTTGCTCAAATCCATATATTTAATGTATATAAAGAGCCTATATTTGAACCCAAGACTTCTGACTTAGAAATTCAGTGGCCTTTCTTAAAAAAGCAAAACAAAACTTTATTTTCAGTTTCCAATTCTTTCCCTCCCCTTCATATTCCCTCATCTATTGAGAAGAAAATAAAAATTAAAAAAAAACTTGCCATAAAAATGTATAAACATTTCCAAGGGAAAGCTACATTAGCCATAATAAAAAAAATAGCTAGAAGAATATATATTTCTATTTGTCCTCCAAGTATATAAGTTCTCTTTCTGGAAGTTAAAAGCATGTTTTACTATGAGTCCTTTGTAATTGAAGTAGTCCATTTTGTTGACCAGTTACTGAGTTTTTAGAAGCTGACTATCTTTCTTATATTGTAATTGTTGCTACATAAGTTGTTCTCCTTCTTCTCATTTCAATTTGCATCAGTTCATACAAACTTCCCCAGTTTTTTTTCTAAAACCATACTCTTCATAATTTTTTACAACACAATAATGTCCTATCACATTCCTATACCATAATTTATTCACCTATTCCTCCATTGATAAATATTCCCTCAGTTTCCAACTTTTTACTAGCACAAAAAGAGCTACTATAAATATTTTTTTGTATATATGGACTCTGTTCCCCTTTCTTTGATTTCTTTGGAATATAGATATATTAGAAGTATGACCAAATAAAAGAATATATAACTTCAATAGCTTTTGCAGCATAGTGCCAAATTTCTTTTCAGAATTTTTGAACTAGTTCATAGCTCCAGCAAACATTAGTGTACCTATTTTGCCACATCAATTGCAGCATTTGTCATTTTTATTTTATTTCTTCTCAACCATTCTGAATATTTTGAAGTTTGACCTTGGAGTTGTTTTAGTATATATTTCAATAATTTTAGTGATTAAAGCATTTTTATAACTATCGAGGGCTTTGATTTATATCTCTGAAAACTACCTATTGGGGAATAGTCCTTATTCTTGTAAATTTGACACAGTACTATATATATTCCTATGTACTTAGAAATGAGAGTTTTAACAGATAAAATTGTGGCAAATATTTCTATTTCATTTTTATCCTTCTCTACAAAAGGTAGCTACATTTTTGTGGGAAAAGCTTTTTTTTTTTTTAAATATGTGTGTGTGTGTGTTTCTGTGTATCCCTTGTGAACCTCTGTGTCTTCTTTTTTGACAGTGAACTACTTCCTTATCCATAGGTCTGACATTTTTTTTCCATTTTTATTAACATGCTTGTGATATCACTGTCTATATAAAAATCATGTACATGTTTTTAATTGTATCAGGAATGTACTGTGAAATATTGAATGCTGATGTCTGCTTAGTTTATGCTAGACTTCTTTTGTGGGTATTTTTTTAGTGTTATGTTGTTATTATTGTTGTCATTGTTCTTTGTCAAATGCTGAGTTGTAGCTGCAATAGCTGAGATCTTTTTATTTATCAAACATGAGCATACTGTGATCATTTGCTTCTGCGTATTGTGTACCTAATTTGTTCCAGTGATCAACTTTTATATTTCTTACCTGCTATCAAATTGCTTAAGTTAATGTATCATTGCAGTATAGCTTGAGACCTGGTACTGATAGTCCTCCTTTCTAATTTTGCTTCATTAATTTTCTGATTACTCTTGTACTAGTCTTCCTCCAGATGAATTTTGTAATTTTTATTTGTTTGGTATTTTTAGCTCTATAAAGAAATTCTTGGTTCCTGGATCAGTATAACACTGAATAAGTAAATGTCAGTCGTATTGTTTTTGTAATGTTTTCTCAGCTTTCTCATGAACAATTAATATTTTTTCTAATTATTTACATTTTTTTTGCATGAAAAGTGTTTCATAATTGTTTTCATATAGTTCCTGTGATGGCTTGGCAGGAAGCTCCCAGGTATTTTGTACTGTCTGTGCTTATGTTAAATACAATTTCTCTTTTTATCTCTTCCTGCTGGGTTTTGTTGCCAATAAAAATAATGCTTATAATTTGTGATTTATTTTATGCTCTGCAACATTGCTGATGCTGATTATTTCAGTTTGGGTTTTAATTGACTTTTTGTTCCTATAAATAAATCATCATATCATCTGCAAAGTGCCATTGTTTTATTTGAATAGTTTTGTTTGCCTATATTTATTCCTTTATTTTCTTATACCTTTATTTTCTCATTTCCATAGCCACCATTTCTAGTACATGGTGAAAATAGATACAATTTCTTCATTCCTAATTTTTTTTTTTTTGGTAAGCAATTAGGGTTAAGTAACTTGATCAAGGTTACATGGCCAGTTATTTCTGGGTGTGGTGGTAAGTATCTAAGCCCGGATTTCATCCCAGATCATCCCAACTTTGGGCCGGTGCTCTTACTCACTGTCCTACCTGGCCACCCCTTTCATTCCTTACATTATTGGAAAGACTTTTAATGTATCCCTACTATAGTTATTGTCTACTTTGATTTTAAATAGAATCGCATTTTAAGTAAAGTTGCATTTATTGATGATCTTTAGTGATTTTGACAGGAATTAGTGTGGTATTTTTTCAAAGATATTTTTCTGAATGTATTGAAATAATCCAATATTTTATCATTTTGCTATGAATATGGTCAATTATTCTTACAGTTTTCTTAAAATACTATCAGTCCTTCATTCCTAGGATATATCCGGTCTGACATTCATGATATATTGCTATAATACATATTGCTACTTTTTTCTAACAATATTCATTGAGGAAATTTGTTTATGGTTTTCTTTTTCAAGTTTGAATTCTTTTATTTAGGTATTAAGAGTACATTTGTACAATAGAATCAATTAGACAGGTAGCTTTCTTACTTATTTTTTCAAGAAACATTTACAATAATAAAATAAATTGTCTTTTAAATGTTTGACAGAATTCATTTGTAAATGCATCTGCTCATTTCTTTTCCTTTTTGTTTAATTTTTTTTCTAAAATCAGGTTAAGTATTCTATTTCCTGTTAAATATGACAGGAATATTTTGTAAATAACATTTTTGTTCATATTCATCTATAATTAATTTTCCCAGTTTTGTTGCCAAATACTTTTTTTCTAAATCACTATTACTTATTACTTTCATTTCCCTTTCTTTGTACATTCATCTTTCATAGTTCTGATCCTTCTAAATTTGTTTTCTTCTTTCTTTTAAAAAAATGGCCAATATTTATCTATTTTATTTTTTAAAAGTTCACAGGTCTATTAATTGGTTATATTTTTACTTACAATTTCTAAGTTTCTATTAAAATTTTCAATACTATTTTTCTTTAATTAGTTGTATTAATTAGTTGGTTTTCTGTTTTTTTTTATTTGCATACAGCTTGTAGATCTACTCTTTCTCTCCCTTATTGATGTAAGCATTTAGAAATATGAAATTTCACCTAAGTATTTCTTCTTCTGTATCCCACAAATTTTGCCATTGTATCATTGTTGTCACAATGTTTAACGAAAATATTTGCTATTTCTGTCATACTTTGAGTCATTCATTCTTAACTGTTAGATTGTTTAGTTTTCAATTGTTTTTCTCTGCTTCAAAAATCCTTTGTCAGATAAAGATAAATTACATAGCAGTTGATAAAGTATGCATTTATATATTTTGTTCTTTTCCTATATTTGTTTGTCAGATTTTTATGACTTGATACGTAGTTATTTTTGGGAAGGCATCATGTACACCAGAGGAAAAGTTATCCACTCTCTCAAATATTCTTTCTGAAATTGCACCAGTGTCAAATGTGTACTCCCTAAAGATTAAATTTGCACATTTGGAATAGGAACTAAATGCTGCATTAAAATTAGGTTAGTTTGTTCATCTTTATTGGAAGACTTTAAACAAATAATCTAAAATATAATTTTTCCTTAATATTAAGTTAATTTTTTGTTTAAGAGTAAAGTGTGTCATTAATGTGAGTACCTGTTTGTAAATATCTTTCAGTATGTGAATGTATCATCTTTTGAGTGAATACTTATCTGTTCAGGGTAATTAACAAATCTGAATTTCAGGTTCCAATGCTATTGGTCCATTCAAGAGCATCTGTACCATGTAAAATTAGTCATTGATTCACAGTTGATGTTTACCATTCTTCAGTTAAGAAAATCCTTGGCTCTTTGCCATTAGAACCAATCTTTCAATTAACTGTCTCTCCTACAAAGAGTTTGTGTTTTGAAAATGTTCATTTTTAATGTGAAAAAAAAAGTTATCCTTAATCCTGTGAGCTGAAAAGTGGACTATGTCTGGGTTATTCAAATAATCTCAGTAAGTTGTTCTTTCACCCAGATACTACATGATCCAATCAGAACTCACTACATAGCTCAGTTGACTTTTTAAACCAATCCACCAATATAATAAAATTGTTCAAAATTGCCCTCTGTTCTTCCTTCTCAAGGCAGGGATAACATAGAAGACAACAAATCTTCCAGGATAGTTTTATTTCTGTCCAACTCTAGGTGCTGTTGAAGAGCAATAGCTGCCATTGAATGTTGGTCAAAGAAGTTAGCTCTGTCTCTGATAACACAGGACTCAACTGAAATCTTTATCATATGAATACTGCCATGTATTTCTCTATTGTTGACATGGGGACATTTAAATCATGGAAAATATAAGTTAGGCCAAATTTTGTTTGCCTTCTGGGCAAACTTTACTTTTGGGATCAAAACAATTTAAGTTATGAAGAATAATTTATATTGTTTAACTTGAAGCTACTGTATTACTTTTTTTTTGTTTTTTTAAGCAATTGGGGTTAAGTAACTTGCTCAAGTTTACACAGCCAGGTTTTTCTGGGTGGGTGCTAAGTGTCTGAGGCTGAATTTGATCCCAGGTCCTCCTGTTCTTGGGGCCGGTGCTCATACTCACTATGCTACCTGGCCCCCTCTTACTTTATTACTTTTGCTATCTCCTCATGTTGATTCTTTTTACTAGTTTTATCTAACTTACTGAATGAAGAAAGTTAAATTTCTACTAACCAAATTTATCCCATTGCATTTAGCTCTGATTTATTTGCTTTATCAAATAATGCTTGAAATGAGAGAGCTATCAGCCTTGTCCTATGAATTTTTTTTTGTTTGGAAAATTGCTGTAATGACATTTGTCTGTATAAATTCAAACTTTTTTTAAAAGTCACACCCTAAAATAAGATCTCAAAAGAAGAATCACAGTTTCTGAATTAGAAGCGATCTCAGTTGCTTTCTGTTTGAATGTGTGCCCAAGAAAGGTTCCGTATTACAACATGCTGGATCATGTTCATCAAAATCAAGATCTTCCATCTAATGATTTCTGGAAAATCCACAATGATAAGGAACATACTATTTCCCAAAACAGTCCAATCAAATTTGGGATGACTCTAATTGATAGGAATTTTTTTTTCTGTTATCAAACCTAATCTGTATCTTCGCAAATTCCACCCATTTTTCCTTGTTCTACCCAATGTAATTGAATATAACAAGTTTAATCCCTCTATCAAATGATAGCATTTAAAGTGCGTGAAGGGGGTTACCACTTAACTTCTTTCTTTCTTCCCTCTCATTATTCTCCTCTCTAGACTAATTGTTGGTTATTTTATTCTTTTAGCTTATCAAAGTTGGTCATCAAATATACATTGTGTCTGTAATTGTGAATAAATTTATCCTGCTTCTACTCTTCTCACTCAGCATAAGTTTGTATAAACCTCTCCAGATAAATATGAAGTCCATCTGCTCCTTGTTTTTTATACCAAAATAGTATTCCATTATATTCATATACCACAACTTGCTCAGCCATTCCCCAGTTGATGGGCACCCCCTTAATTTCCACTTCCTTGCTACCACAAGAAGAGCTGCTATAAACATGTTTGTACATATGGGTCTTCCTGCCACTTCTAAGATCTCCTTGGGATACAATGCCAGAAGAGGTATTGCTGAGTCAAAGGGTATGAAATTATTTATAGTCTATTTATAGACTTTTTTTTAAACCTCTGCTCTTACACCTTCCACTTTGCTCCCTTACCCTGAACCTAGTCCACCGTCCCCTGCTGTCCAGCCTTCAGGTTATTGATCTGGTCCAGGTTTTGAGACCTGATCTCACTGAAACACCCCTGCTGAACCTTGACCTAATCCTCTTCATTGATGGCAGCAGTTTCGTGTATGAAGGGATACGAAGGGCTGGTGTAGCAGTAGTGTCCTTCCCATCTCTCTTGGTCCTATGGTCATCCCTCCTCCCTCCTGGGTCCTCTAGTCAACATGTCGAGCTCATCACTCTGACCCAGGCTCTCTGCCTCTCAGAGGAAAAATCAACTAACATTTACACTGATAACCGATATGCCTTTGCCACAGCTCACATGAACGTTGTCTCCTGACTGTGGCCATAAAGAACTGAGCCATAATCCTATCTCTTCTTAACTCTGTCTGGCTCCCCTCCCACATTTCCATCATTCAATGTCCAGCCCATTAAGTAGGTGACACCCCAGAGGCAGTGGGCAACTGGGTGGCAAATGTGGCTGCTGGCTCCTCCCTTTTCCAAACTGTCTGTTCCCTTATGGAAACTCCCACTCTACCCATTTTCCCCTCCCATTCTAAAAAAGGATTATTCCTTTTGCCTATAAATCAAAAGGGAAAAAAGAGTATTCAGGTTGGTGGCTCCTCCCAGGAGACTGAGGCTCTGGAGAGGGAATGGATAGGGCTTTTACACCAGAATACTCACCTGGGGGAAAGAAAACTCAGTATCCTCTTGAGAGAAAGGTACTATATTCTCCATGTAAATGAGGACCTGTCTAGCATTGTTAGTCACTGTGAGATCTATATGAGCACATGTCCAGCTTTGTGAGTCGCTGCAAGTTGTGTGTATGGGTAAATGTGAAACAAAAGAAATAGCACCAGTGGGGTCAGAGTAAGAGAATTACATCCAGGGGAACACTGGGAGGTTGATTTCACTGAGATGAAACATTTGCATGGCTACAGGTATCTCCTGGTATTGGTGGATACATTCTGTGGGTTGGTAGAAGGATTCCCTGTGAACAATGAAACAGCCCTAAGAATAGCAAAAACTCCTTAACAAAATTGTCCCTTGTTTTGACCTCCATATGAGAATTGGGTCAGATAATGGACCAACATTTGTAGTCAAAATATCACAAGCAATAGCAAAAGCTTTAGGGATTACTTGGAAACTACACTGTGCATATTGGCCTCAGAGTTCTGGTCAGATGGAAAGGGTGAACAGGACTCTGAAGGAGTTTCTCACCAAGCTTGCCCTGGAAACTCAAGAATCCTGGGTCACCCTTCTGCAACTGTCCCTGCTCAGTAGCAGATGCACTCCCAATAAATTAAGACTGACCCCATATGAAATTATGTTTGGAAGACCACCACCCATTCTTCTTCTAATCTGGGAAGACCTAAATGCTGAAATCACTAACTCTTCCCTCATCAAGTTCCTACAGTGTCTGCAGATGACTCAGAAAAAAACTCCACCCCTCAGTCCCAGCCACCCTCCCAGTCCCCTCAGCGCACCCATTTCAACCTGGACATTCTGTGCTGGTAAAGAAATTCACCACTACAATTCTGGAGCCGACGTGGAAGGGGCCACATATCGTGATCCTCACTAAACCCACTGCTGTCAAAGTGGACTCTATCCCTACTTGGCTCCATTATACCAGAGTGAAGCCTGCTGTTACCCCAGAATGGAAAGCAGAAGTCCATGAGGACCCCCAAAGCTAAGACTTATCTGATCCCCTTCCTGATCTTCATTTTACCTCCTTGCGAGGTCCCGCACAATCCCCATGTCCCCAGACAAAGCTATACCTGGGTGGTAACAACAGGAAAAGGACAATCCTGGACTTTCCAGAATCCAGAACAAATACAGCTCTACTTCAACTCCCTTTTCCCCTGAACTGGACTATTTGGGGTCCCACCAGCAGATGCAGGCTACGTGCTATATTCAGACACAGGATGCCTGTGTGCCTGTGCTTTTGTCACAGTTAACCACTTCCTGTCTTCTAGGCTCCATGCCTCCCTGTGCTACAGGGCAGGTGGTAGTGAGGGATTAGACTCATTGTTCCAAATCCATACAATCAGGTCTGATCCCTGCCAACACACGCTCTGTCTAAGCATTCAAAACCCCTCTGACCCTGCCCGTGGAGTCCTGGTCTCTCCGGTTTTGGGAATCATCATCCCTGCCTCTGGGACTATGGTCACTCAGGATGAGGAGGAGGAGGAGGGACAGGTGGGAAAGATGGTAATAACGACTGCAATAAAGAAGTCTCCTATGCCCCTACCTGATCCTCACCCCATTGGTCCCATAAGGGACTTGGCTATCCCTGCCACAATAGGGAACCCTGATATCCAAATCACAATACCAGCTATCACCACATGTGCCCTGGTCAGGTCATATGAACCCTCATCTTGAAAGATTCAGGAATCTCGCAGCTATCTGGTCCCCTTACTTACCCTCCTGTCAGCTATTCATGAAACAGTTAACAGCTCTAACCACATGTTGGGAAAAGATTGCTGGATCTGTGTTGAACCCCAGCCTCCTTACTATATAGGGGTGGCACTAAATGACTCAGTCACCCCTACTTCCAACACAGAGTATTGTGAGTGGACAACCCAAGGCTCACCCTCGGGTATGTAAAGGGAACATGTATTTGCCTCATATCATCCAGCAGTCTTTAATCAAGCTCTCAGTATAGCTCAGTTTGTGGACAAACCCAAGAGATTTGAGCCTCTAGCTCAGACTACTTCCCCTCCCCTCTAGGAGCCTGGTGGGCATACCAGATTTCCTTACCCAGTGCATCTCTGCTACAGTGTTCCTCAGAATACAACAACATGCTGAGGGCCCCCTGGGTATCCTAGTGGCCATAATTCCGCAGGTCACCCTTCTCCCAGGTGAACAAGGTTGGCATTACTATTTCTAATTTCTGGATGCTTTTCTCTTGAGTCTAACACAATTACAGTTAATTACTAAGTTGTATTCTGAGTGTGAATGACTGCTGTCATCTTAATGAAAGGTTTAATATATTCTGTTCTGTTATTCAAAAGTGGTGACATGTAGCCTCTTTTATTTCTCTTTAAAAGAGCAATAATAGTGAACCAAGTGATTATTAAGACATTGCTCTTTTTATAGCTAAACATTTCATTTTGAAAGGAATTTACTTTCTGAGAATTTAAATCCAGAATGTACAACCTCAAGACAGTTTATAAAGAAAATGTTAGAAATATAAATATATTAAGCTGTCCATTTTGTTTTTATAAGTTCTGGATAAATTTTTAAATATAAGTAGAGGAGAAGAAAAATAATTATGATGTTACATAATGCTAGCCATCTGTGTAAAACTTAAATAAAATCATTCAGTTATTCACTTATTTCATTTGTATTCTTAGTATCCTATAGAAACACACTGAAACTGTTTTTCTCTCACAAATACTCTTTTTGAAAATTATGTTTTTATTTTATTTCCAGTTCAGAGTCTTCTCTCTCCAACCTCCACCACCAGCAATGAAATAAAGAAATATAAGATGAGAGAGAGAGAGAGACAGAAAGAGACAGAGAGAGACAGAGAGAGAGAGAGAGAAGAAGAAAGAGAGAGTCAAGTAAAACAAATTCCTACATAATTCATATTCTAAAACTAAATAGCTTCAATTTGCACTTTGAGTTCAAAACCTCTGTATCTGGAGGTGGATAGCACGTTTCATCAACACATATATTTTAATTATTTGATTAACATTATCTTTTCAGTTTTCATATATAAATGCAGTTTTTGATATACATATTAAAACCTCTTGTTCTCTTTCATGTTGTGCTTGTGGGTTTGTTAATATATCAATAAAATGAAAGTTTTATAAATTATTGCCTTCTGATCCCTTTTCAAATGTTTTCATAAGAGCCAATATCTTCTTTAGTTCATCCAATGATCATTGAACACACACAGGATGCAAAGTTTACTTAGCATTCAGCATTAATAAATCCTTTAAGTATCATATAAACACTCTCAGTCAACTGTGGTAAATTATGGTCATAAGGGTTAAAGTATAATCCCCCAATATTCTTGTTTCTTTTAGTGACAAACTTAGGCTTAAAAGGGAGAAAAGATAACTGTGAGAACAATGTAAAAATTGATTGTGGGTTCCAAGAATTTCAAGCCATTACTTACAATAAGTTCACCCCATACAATTTCCTGATTTATAAAATGGGATTAACAATGGCTCTATTATGTACAGTGATTGAGAAGGTTGTAGAGGAAATTTAATGAGGTAATGAATTTGAAGCATTATTAAACCTCAAAATTCTAAATGTGTCAACTGCTTTGTGAACTTTTTAAGGGCAAGGCCTCTTTTGTCTGTTTTATCTACAATGCTTAGAACAATATGTAGTATATAAAAAGTTCTTAATGTGTTTTTGTCTAGGATATAATTTTGTATATCATTTGTTTATGTCAATTTGTATACACATCTCACACATGTGGAACTGTGTGATGGTGATATTTTGGTGTTGTCATCTTCATCATAAGTATTATTAGGAGAACACAGTGGGTGGGGGGGGCAGAGCCAAGATAGTATAGAAAAGACAAGGATTCACTCAAAATCTCTCCAGTTCTCTGAAAAACAATTTAAATAATGTCTCAATAAAAATTCTAGAACTGCATAACACAAAATTAAAGGCAAAGTAAACTTAGAAGGTCATCAGGAAATATTTACTGCAACAGAATGAGACTGGAGCACATTTCAACCACGGCTTCATGGTAGCAAACCATCAGCAGGCTGAGTGAATCAGGAGCAGAAATCACTGCTCTCTGTTAAAAGATTTTAATGGGGTTAAATAACTGGTCAAAAGATTAAGACGGTCCTTTTGCTTTCAAGGGATTCATGACTGTTGCATTGCCTATACTTGCATGTTGGTCACAGTTTTGGTCACAGTGTCAGGCAAGGAAGATATAATAGCACAACAGGGCTTGTGGGCAGGAGTAGGGCAGGCATACTGGTCATAGTTCCAAAATAACAACAAGAAAAGAATATTTGAAGTTGCTCACAAACCAGAAAACAGACCAGCAGTGTAGTAAACATATCTATCCTTAGTTCATACCATCTTGAAAGGAACTAAAGCTTAAAGAACCCCAGAGCTATACCATAAAATAACTACACTAAAAAACCTAATGTTTGGTACATACCTGGTATACCTCAGGAGTAACCAATAACTTTATTATAAGGTGAAATGTCAAGAAATAGGCTACAAATGACTGAACAACAACAAATATACTGACTATAGAAAGTTGTTTTTGGTCACAGGGAAGATAAAAATATAAATCAAGAAGGAGAAAACAAAGTTAAAAGTATCCAAAACCTAAAAGAAAAATATGAATTGGTTTAGTCCCAAAAGCAATTACTGGAAGAGATTAAAGAGGTTTCTACAAATCAAAAAGAGATGGTAGAGGAAACATTAAGGAAAGAAATGAGAATGATACAAGAAAACCATGAAAAAGAGAGAGTCAACAGGTGGGCTGAACCAAGATGGCAAAATTGAAGCAGGAACTTTTCTGAGCTTCTTCATGATTTCTGTCACTAACCTATAAAGAGTGAAGGTGAATGGATTTTAGAATGACAGAATCCATTGGGAGTCAGAGTGTGGCTGATTAACAAAGAAAACAAATACACACATATAACTTGTGAATCAATAAGAGCACACTGTTTACATCCCTATATGAGAAGATGATACCTGACAATATGGAAATTTATATAATTGTTGTGACATTTAAAAGGGATATACATAGATAGAGGGAGTGGGTATAAATCACCTAATCTGAAGATTA
This sequence comes from Petaurus breviceps papuanus, assembly GCF_028583685.1. Taxonomy (NCBI): domain Eukaryota; kingdom Metazoa; phylum Chordata; class Mammalia; order Diprotodontia; family Petauridae; genus Petaurus; species Petaurus breviceps. The sequence continues at coordinate 4,508,844 of NW_027187314.1, read as the reverse complement.
AAAAAAACTTATTAAGGTGTACAAAGGGACAGTAATGGGAGAAAAAGAAAGGATGAGGCAAAAAGGTAAATTATGCCACATGAAGAGGCATAAAAACATGGTTTAGAAGAGGGAAAGAAGGGAAGGAGATGAACACCAAATGAACTTTATTCTCATTGGTTTGGGTTCAAGGAAGAATCAACATAATCAGTTAAGTTTAGGATTCTAATGTGAAAAGACAAAAAAACTCATTATGATAGACAGAAAGGAGCACTATATGAAATTTACTGTCATCAGTTTGGGTACAAGTAGGAAATAACATAATCTCTTAAGTATGAACATCTATTCTACCAGTAGGAGTAGGCAGTAGGAAGGGTAAGGGGGGAAAGGGGTGGGGTTAGAAGGGAGTGAAATAGTAGTAGAGGGAAAGGGTAGGTAAAGAGGGGCACATAGGGAGGAATACAGAGGGAGGTGGTGGTCAAAAGGAAATATCATAAGGAGGGGAAGGGAGAAGGAAGAAATAAAGACAAAAACAGGGCAGGGAATAGGATGGAAGGAAAGAAACATATAGTGATCATAACTGTGAATCTGAATAAGATGAACTCTACCACAAAATGGAGGTGGATAGCAGCAGAATACATTAAAAACAAAATCCTAACATACGCTGTGTATAAGAAACACATTTTAAATCAGGGGTATATGCACAACATAAAGGTAAAAGGTTGGAGGAGAATATATTATGCTTCAGCTAAAGTAAAAATAAAAAAAAGCAGGGGTACTAATACTTATCTCAGATAAAGCAAAAGGAAAAGTAAATCTAATTAAAAACAAATCTAATTAAAGGATACAGTGAAGGAAACTATATTCTGCTAAAAGGCACCACCAAGAATGAAGAAAAATAATTACTTAACATATATGCAAAAGTGGTATAGCATTCAAATTCCTAGAGGAGAATTTGTGGGAATTAGAGGAAGAAATAGATAGCAAAACTGTACTAGTGGAGGGAACTCAATCTCCCCCTCTCTGAACTTGATAAATCTAACTTCAAATAAAAGAGAGAGAAAGAAGTTTAGGAGGACACTAGAATTTTAGAGAGGCTAGATATGATAGATAGATCTCTGGAGAAAATTGGAAGGGGATAAAAAGGAATGTGCTTTCTTCTCAGTGGTACATGGTGCATACACAAAAATTGACCATGTATTAGGGCATAAATTTCAGTGCAGAAAGGTAAAAATATTAAATGCATCGTAAGATCATGATGCAAGAAAAATCATTTGTAATAAAGTGCTTTGGAAAGATAGACTAAAAACTAATGGGAAAATACATAATGTAAAGCTATAGAATGACTGGGTCAAACAAGAAATTATAGAAACAATCAGCAACTTCATTCAAGGGAATGACAAAAATTAGGCAACATACAAAAACTTTTCGGATGTAGCAAAAAGCAGTTCTTATGACAAGTTTTATATTCCTAAACGCGTACATGAATAAAATAGAGAAAATGGAGGTCAATAAATTGGTAATGCAACTGAAAATGCTAGAAAAAGAACAAATTGCAAATCTCCAATTAAATACTAAATTAAAAATAATGAAAACCAAAGGAGAGATTGAAATAATTAAATAAATATTTTATAAATAAAATTGAATAAAATTGAAATTAAGAAAAACTATTGAATTAATAAATGAGACTAAGAGCTGTTTCTATGGGAAAAAAATTAATAGGTCTTTAGTCAATATGATGAATAAAAGACAGAAGCAAACCAAATTACGAGTGCCAAAAATTGAAAGGATTAATCTACCTGCAATGAAGAGGAAATTAAAACAATAATTGGGAATTATTTTGCACAAGTGTACGCACATAACTTTGACAATCTTAATTAAATGGATAAATATTAACAAAAATATAAATAGTCTAGATTAACTTAAGTGGGAGGAAATTACTTAAATAACCCCATCTCAGAAAAAAAACAAGAAATTCAACAAGCCATCAACAAACTACCTAGGAAAAAATCTCCAGGACCAGATGCATTTAGTCGCAAATCCTATTGAATATTTAAAGACCAATTGACTCTTTAAATACTTTTAAAAAAATATTTGGGAAAATTAGTGAAGGAGGTGTACTACATTTTTTTTGACACAAATATGGTACTTAAACCTAAATTTGGAGGAGACAAAATAGAGAAAGAAATTTATAGACAAATTTCCCTCATGAATATATATTCAGATTTTTTAAATAAAATATTAGCAAAAAGACAACAGCAACTTCTCACAAGAATAACATATTTTAGTCAGGTAGGATTTATTTCAGGAATGCAAGGAACTTTCAATATTAGGAAAACTATCAAGATAATTGACCATATCAACAAAAACAAATAGCAGAAACCATAGGATTATCTCAATAGATGCAGAAAAGGCCTTTGACTAAATACAACATCCATTCTTGTTGAAAACACTAGAAAGTATAGGAATAAATGGAGGCTTCCTTAAAATAATGAGTAGTATATGTCTAAAACCATCAGCAAGTATTATATACAATGGAGATATGTTAGAAGAATTTCCAATAATATCAGGGGTGAAACAAAGTTGTACAACATCACCTCTCATTCAATTTGGTACTAGAAATGATAGCAGTAGCAATAAGAGAAGAAAAAGAAATAAAAGGAATCGAATTAGTCAAAGAAGACTCTAAGCTATCACTCTTTGCAGATGATATGATGATAATATTTAGAGATTCCTAGAGAATCAAGTAAAAAACTACTTCAGACAATTAATAAATTTGGCAAAGTTACAGGATAGAAAATAAACCCATATAAATCCTCGGCATTCCTATATATCTCTCATGAAATTCAACAGCAAGAGATAGAAAGAGAAATACCATTTAAGGTTACTGTAGACAATATAGAATATCTGGTAATCTAACTGCCAAAACAAACCCAGGACCTATATAATCACAACTACAAAACACTTTAAATACAAATAAAGTCAGATCCAACAAATTGGAAAAATATAAATTGTTTGTGGCTGTGTTGTGCTAACATAATAAACCTGACAATTTTACCTAAAATAAATTACATCTTTAGTGCCATGCCAATAAATATACTGCCAAAAAATACTTTATAGAGCTAGAAAAAATAGCAACAAAATCCATTTGGAATAACAAAGTGTCCAGAATCTCAAGGGAATTAATGAAAAGAAATGCTAGGGAATGTGACCTAGCCATATCAAATTTTAATTTGTATTATAAAGCAGCAGTCATCAAAACTCCTTGGTACTGGCTTAGGAATAGCGTAGTGGATCAATGAAATAGACTGCCCTCAGGAGACTCAGCAGTCAATGACTATAGTAATCTACTCTTTCATAGATCCAAAGACCCCAGTTTTTGGCATAAAAACTCATTATTTGACAAATACTGCTGGGAAAACTGAATATAGTGTGGCAGAAACTGGGCACAGACCATTACCTAACACCTTATATGAAATCCAAGTGTAAATTCGTGCACAATCTAGGTATAAAGGCTGATACTGTAAGTAGTCTGGGAAAGCAAGGAATAGTTTTCCTGTAAGATTTATGTAGAAGGGAATATTTTTTTTCTCATTATTATGGCACATATAAAGAATGTAGGTAGGAAAAAAATGGAGGCAATTAGTCAATTATTTTGGGATTATGGCTAGGGAAGAAGGAAGGATGTAGTTGGGAGAAGGGGGAAGGAAAAGGAAGATTGGAGAAAATTATCTCACATGAAAGAGTTAAGAAAGAAAGAGCTTTTGTAATGCATGGGGTTGTGGTGGGTGTGAGTCTGTGGGAAATCCTTGAACCTCACTCACGTAAAAATTTATTCAAAGAGGGGAAATACATACAAACATACATGCATACATATATACATACATACAAACATAGATTTATATCTCTATCTAGCCTTTTCCTTTTTATTTGATATTTTAGGTGTAAAGACTTTGTAGTGGTATCGCTGAGTCTGAAACTATGCACAGGTTCATAGCCTTTGGGACATCGTCCCAAATGATCTTACAGAATTTTTATTTTAGTTCAGAGATCCATTAATGCATTAGCGTACACATATTTCTTAATGCCCTCCAGGATTTTTCATTTTTGTTGCGTAAAATAGTACATAAAAGTTGTTTTAATTTTTATTTTTGTAAAAATTGATGATTTAGAGCATTTAATATGACTCTAGATAGCTTTGATTTATTCCTCTGAAAACTGCCTGTTCATATCTCCTCATGATTTATTAATTGCTGAATGGCTTTTTTAAATAAAAATTTTATTCAATTACCAGTATATTTGAGAGATGAGAACTTTACCAGAACACCTTAATGTAAAAATGTTGATATACTTCATTTCTCTGGTAACTTTCAGGGGAAAAAAGTATTTTCCCCTTCCTATTCCTTTTAATTGGGACTATTTCTGCTTTTTTTTCCCCATTTTCTGAGATTACAATTGCTACCTCTATTTTCTTTCAATTGAAGCATGATGCATTTTGTTACAGACTTGTATTTTAACTCTATCTGTGTCTTTTGTTTGCAAATGTGTCATAGAGTACATATTGTTGGATTCTGGTTTATAATCTATTTTAGTAATTGCTTCCATTTATGTCTCACCTTACGCCATTCACATTAGTAATTATAAATTCTAACCAACATATTTCTTTCCATTTGACTTTCATATTTTATCATTCTCTCTTTTTTTGGAAGTCACCTCAAGTGTCTGTTTTCTTTCCCCTTCTAGCCACTTCTCCTTTAATGCACTCTTCTTTTAATCATCCCTACTTTTTCTTATATATTATCCTTTAAGAAATTACAAGCAGGATGGTTTCAGAACATCATTGAAAGACATGTATAAATTGGTGGAAAGTGAGGCAAAGAGAACCAGGAGTAAATTGTACACAGTAGCACTAATATTGTGTGATGAAGAACTTTAAATGTCTTAGATATTCTCAGAAATACAATGATCTAAGAAAATCCCAAAAGACTAATGATGAAGCATATTATCAGCCTCCACGGAGAGAACTGCTTTTGTTTGAATATAGACTGAAGAATATTACTTTTTCACTTTCCTTATTTTGCTTTTATTTGAGTCTTCTTGTACAAAATGACTAATATGGAAATATTTTTCACAATTGCACATGTACAATCTATATCTGATTGCTTACCTTCTCAGGGATGGTGGAGGAAATGGAGAACAGGATAACATTTGGTACTCCAAACTTAAGATAAAATGTTTAAAAAAAATAATTTAGCCTGCAATAGAAGAAAAATAAAATATATTAAAACAAAACAAACAAAAAAAAGAAATCACATTATCTAAACCACTCATTTTACGGAAGTGAAAAGTGGGGATCACAACAGTTAAGTAGCTTCATTATGGTGACATAGATTTCAAGAAGTGGACTTTTCTAACATGATAGCTCTATTTTCAATTTAAATTTTTCTAATGGTAATAATAGGAATTTGAATATCTTCCCTGCCCTTTAATAAGCCGAAGGAAATTTGAATATCTTTCCTGATCTGAATACCTTCCTTTTACCCTAATAGGTCTAATGTAATCACCTGGAGCATGTGTTGGGATAAGTTTGCCAAAGAGTGAAACAGAGCCCACAGGAACCTGGAAGGTGGGAAAGAAAGGATGACAGAAAATCAAATAGTTAGGGTTGTGAGTGTTGGTTTGTGGGAAAGCTAAAGGATGGTGTGTCTCTCTGTGATGTTTTGGTGTATTAACTTCTTTCCTATTATGATGAATCCAGGTTTCTGGTTTGGGGATTTGGTTTTCTGATATCTGAATAAATGTTTTGCTTCTGTCTTCTATATGAAGATTCTGTTGTATTATGCAATTCAGAACTATGTTGGCATATTAAAGTCACTATAATCCCTGTGAATATTGCATTAGTACTATAAATTTTCCTACCAATTTTTATTCCTGTCTGATATAACTGACTCCTTTAAACACCAACGTTTGTTATTTTTTTTAAATGATAAAGTTTTCATTTCCCTTCATGTTATCTTTGATTAAATTGTTCCTGCATGTATACTGTATTGTAAGCAAAAATAGCGATGTGGTATGTTTCTGTTTACTAGTCATGATAGAATATTTGAATTTTTTCAAGTGCCATGAATGATGAAAAATTAACTTTCTATGTCCTTTAGAGGTATGCCTGGATATGCTTTGAAAATCTAGTATGTTAGAAGTTTCATTTTCTAAGCAATTTCTGCACATTATTATGGTCTTAACTCTATACATTTGGGCCCTTTTAAAACAGTTGATTTTACTCAGCATGAATAGAAATTACTTGTCCTGCATTCTTGTTTGGCAAATTTTGAAAATATTTTCTATATCAATTTATGACCTTTTTCCTCAAATTCCTAATGTTGTATCATTATTTTTATTAATATTAGAATTTCAAACTCTGCTCCATAAATGAATTATCTTAATTTTTCAAGTGAGAGAGAAGCTAGTAAAATAAATAATCTTTTAGATTTAAAAAAAATATATATTAATTCAAGAAAAGGGAAGCATCATGGCTTTATATAGTGTGATAGTTTTAAAAATCACAAGATAACACATTTAGCAGAGTAATAATTACTACATTTTCAGCTACCATGTTTTAACCTACCTTTAATCATGTGTCACTAGCACTCTATTGATTATTACGAATATATCACTGTTTCAATGACTTTTCTTCAAAATATCTTTCTCTTTTCCATATGTTCAATTGATTTAAAATTATTAAATTTCCAATGAGTATCAAATTCTTTGCTTGGGGCTAAATGAGGTAGACAGTTCAAAAGACAAGATTCCTACCCTTATGAAGCTTAAAAATTCATTAGAGAAAATGACTCAACAACATGGATAATTATAACCTACAATATTAAAAATTTCAACAAAGAAGTGCAAAATCATGTTATGCACACCTGAAAACAGACAATCATTAGAATCCAGGGCAATCAGATTAAATTTTGCTCAAGAGCTAGTATTTGATAGTCTTTAAAGAATAAATGGAAATTTAACAAATTGAAAGGGGATTACTGGTATAGGTAATAGAATGAGCAAAAGCAGGGATGTAAGGAATTGCAAAACATATTCTAGGAATTGAGGTAATTACAATTAATTATACAGTACATGTAAGAGATCGACTTGAAACAAATTTGGAAACATGGTTTGTGTACAGCTTTGAATGCCAGTAAACTACCACCACTACTATTGAACACTACTCATTAGGCAACAGTGACACTGGTTTTTTTTTTTCAATTTTTGAGCAAAGTGGCCATGTGACTAGTCCTATGAACATGTTAGATTATTCAAGAAGTGAAAAAAATGTTAGTATTAGAGCAAGGAAAGAAAGAATATGAGGGGCAAGGCATTTTAGGAGGCTATTGCAACAATCTAACTGGGAGGCAATGATTATAGTAGTCTACCATCTCTTATTTATTCCAAAAGCATTTCCAAATTTCTGTTCAAAATTATATTTTTTTTTATTCTTAGAGTATGGCTATTACCTCAGGTTTCAGCGAAAACCCTCTTGTCACTATTCCTACTACTGTAGTTTATAGTATGTACAATTTTGCACAGTAAGAAAATTTGATGTGAAGCACAATTCCCAACCACACATTTATCCAAAAAAACATGCATGAGAAGTTTGGCCACACACTTAGAATTCAGTGTTAATGAAATGTAGTAATAGGAGACTTGTGAAGAAAAGGGTAACTCACAACTACTCTTTCCTGTATTGAAACCTGATCTCATAGATGACATTCTCCACTTACACTAGGGCTCATCACTCACTCTTCTTCTCTATTGGGATTGTCATTATCCATTTCCTCTGTTGTGTCACTCTCTTGCCAGTAATTTTTTTTTTAAAGCAATTGGGGTTAAGTACCTTGCTCAAGGTTACATAGTCAGTTATTTCTGGGTGTGGCGTTAAGTATCTGAGCCCGGATTAGATCCCCAGGTCATCCCGACACTGGGGCCAGTGCTCTTACTTTCTGAGACACCTGGCCACCCCTTGACAGTAATTTTCTACTGGTTTAGTCTCACAAGTCCTAGTTTATCCTATTTCTCCAATAACAAAGTCAATAAGAACAATACAAAATATTTCATTTAAGTTGTTTGGTTCCAACTAAACTCCCAAACTCGTTGTCCTCAACCAGTAGAACAGCCGAATATTTTACTGTATACCTCCTGAAATTAGCTTCTTTGGCTAACCACTTCACTTCCACTGATATCTTATTTCAATGAATAATATTCTCACCTCCAAGGATTATCACAGCAATCTTGTTTATACTTTATTAGTTCAGCATTTCCATTGATTAATTGTTTCAATCAACACACCAAGTACTTCTTTTATTACATCAATATTAATATGAATTCAGAGAAAGATAGATTCCAGAAAATTTTAGAAGAAAGAAATTTTTAGAACTTGATTAGATATGAGTTAAGAGGAACGAATCAAAATCAAATATAAATACAATGTTTTCACCAAGAGAGATTACTCATTGTGGTGCTGCATACAGAAATAGGGGAATAAGGAAAAATGTGCTTAGGAGATAAGATAAGTTCAAATTTGTGTTCTATTTCAGTCAATTCTTTTCCTCCAAACTTCCAAATCAATCTAAATGTTTGAAGCCTCAGTATCATTCTTTACTTTTTTTTTTCTTTTCTGTCTTTACTCCCTATTCTATCACTTAATTCTAGCTGATTCTCCTTTAACAAGAATAAAAAAATATGTCTTTTTTATCTACACACATGACTACTACCTCTTAATCTTTTTTTAAATTTATTTTTAGTTTTCAATGTTAATTTTGCAAAGATTTTCTTATCGACTTTCTTCCTATCTCTCCCTACATGCCACCCCAAGACAGCAAGCATACTGAATACCTCTTCCCTCAATCTGCTCTCTCTTATATCCCCCTCAGTGCTTCCCTTGCCTTAGTGGAGGGCAAGATGGATTCCTATACCCCATTGCCAAATATATATTATTTCCCGATTCCATTTGAAAATAAAATCAACAATTCTTTTTAAAACTTTGAGACCCAGATTCTCTCTCTTCTCCCCTCCTCACTCATCGCCACTGGCGAATCAAGCAATTCAATATATGTTATACATGTGTAGTAACACAAAACTTTCCCATAGTAGTCATATTGTGAAGGACTAATTATATTTCCCTCCATTCTATCCCACCCCCATTTATTCTATTTTCTATTCTGACCCTGTCCCTTTTAAAAAGGGTTTGCTTCTAACTACTCTCTCCCCCAATTTGTCCTCCATTCTGTCATCTCCCTTCTTATTCCCTTCCCCCCCACTTTTCCTGTAGGGTAAGATACCCAATGGGGTGTGTATGTTATTCCATCATTAAGTCAAATTCAATGTGAGGAAAGCTGACTCTTTCCCTTTCACCTTCCTGCTCTTCCCCTCCATTGTAACAGCCTTCTCCTGCCTCTTTTATTTGAGATAATCCACCCCATTCTATCTCTTCCTCTTTCCTGCTAATATAATCTGCTCTCACCTCTTAATTTTATTTTTTGATATCATCCCTTCACATTGAGCTCACTTTATGCCCTCTGTCTATGTATACATGTACACACATATACACACACATATACATACACATATACACCCATCTATACATAAATAAATAAATAAATAAATAAATAAATAAATAAATAAATAAATATATATATATATATATATATGCATTTGCAGACACCGGCCACCTCCACCACCCTGGGGGTAGGGGTCAGACTATGCTCTTTTCTCATCCAGTTGCAGAAGAGTTCCCCCACTAACCTTTTACTTTCTGATTGGTATTTATGGATTGAGAAGTCTGGAAGAAACCATAGTTTCTAGTGATTCACTCTCTTGAAGTCTACTATGATGGGTCTCTGCCACAGGGCTGGGGTGGCATGTCTCACAGGGGACTGTGCTCAACTCCCAGACCAGTGCCATACATTGTCAGCCTACCAGATTGCCTTCAGTGGGAGTGTTGTTTCTCTCTATCACTTTGTGGTTTCTGTAGCACTAAAATTTGTTTACAGTTATTATTTTTACAGTTATTGGAAGTCGTTGGAGTGGGAGCTCAAGCAAGTTCCTGTTTCAATCAATCATTTTGACTCCACACCCATAAAGAAATCTTATGGAACATTTCTGTCCTTGTCACTTTTTTTATACTTTGATTTTTTTTTTATCTCGTCAGTGTGAATACTGAAAAAAACCATATATCAGACCAAAAAAAATCAGCATATCATTTGTTCATGTTTTACTCCTTTCTGCTTTTCCATAAATCCCAATGAGGCACTGAATGAGCTGGAGGATTTTGTCCAGAACTTTGGACACTATATGCATATCAATGCATTATTACTTAATCTTCAACCTCCCTATATTGTAGGTTCATCTTTTGTTCCTCACTTTTTAATTATCATCAATTTTAATTGTTCAGAAACTGTAGCCTTTAATGATTTGTAGTCATAGTTAAAAAAGATCAACCTATATTTCAGAGGGATGGTTTGGGGTTATAAAATAAATTGTCCAATTTCCTAAAGACAGTCTAGCCAGCTTTCTCCTTTCTGTTCAACTCTAGGTTGGGGTATTGTTTAATTACATTTTCACTGCCAGATATATGAATTTTGTGCTACGTGAGTTATCAATATAATTGCTTATCACTTTTGGACAATAGACATACCTTATCTCTTTTTAACGATGTCAGTGATTACATAAAGCTTTAGATTATAGATCACTTTTGTGACACTCTATACTATTTTCGAGGCTTACTGACAATAGTATAAACTCATTTACAAACAACAGAATCTGTAAGCCCTCCTATACTTTAGAAATTCTTCTTTAATTTGAATTTTATACTAGACATTCTGCATGATGGTGGAATGAAATATTCTCCCCACATTTTACAAATTTTTGCCTTGATTTATAAAAAATTATATCCCGTGGCCAAGTATTATTGTTTTTCTGTTCATGGATTGGGGAAATCTCTGGAGTTAGAGAATCTGAGATCAAATATTAGTTCTAGCACTTGCTACTTGTTAAACCGGGTAAGCCTTTTATCATTAGAATTTAGAAATGACCTGTGTTTCCTCATATAAAAAATAGAGGATATTGACTAAATATCCTTTGTATTTGCTTTTTTTGGAGAAGAGAAGGCTGAACAACAGGGTTTAAGTGACATGCCCAAGGTCATATGGCTAGTGTTAACTGTCTGAGGTAGGAATTGAAGTCAGGTCCTCCTGACTCCAGGGCTTATTCTCTATTCACTGTACCACCTAAATGTCCTTTAATGTCTATTCATCTTTAACTCAAAATGATCCTCTGAACCCATAAAATAAAGAAAAATTAACAACAAATACAATCAATCCTATGACATCCATTTCACATTTACAATTATGAAATCAGTGATAGAAAAGGGAACACAGGGTAGTTAGAATTGTATGATATTCAGACTATCCATGAACATTATCTCCTCCATTCATATTGTGAATGTGAGATAATTATCCAAATGACAAGTGAGTAAATATACTACTAGAAGACATGAATCACATAAAATTTGAAATTGTTGCAATAAATGAAACCAAATAACAGAAAGTAAGTATCTAGTAAACACATGGTTAACTCTCAGATTCTCCTTGCATGGACAGGTCCAAAAATGGAGATTTGATTTTATCTTTATGGCAACACAGAAACAACAAATTTAACAGTTCTTATGACACTTATATAACAAGAATGTAAGGCTTATCACAAATGTTTGTGAAAAGACCACCATGAAAATATTTCAAATTTTTGTAATAGTATGTCCATTACAGAATTGAGGAAGTATAAAAAAATCACTTTATTCAAAATTATGCAAAAATATCAAGAAGATCTCTAAAGGTAAGTCAATGATTATCCAATAAAGTCAATTCAATTCTGGTAACAGTAGAAGAGAATAAAGATGGTTTGGGAAAAAAAATATTTCAAGAATAAGGAACAACAACAACCAAAGCCTTATGCTCTACACAGAAATCTCGCAATTCTAGAAAATGAATGTCCTGTGCAAGAAGAGAAATATTAACTGCTATATATGGCAAAATAAAATAAAATGGAAATATAAAATTTATATTAGTTTTACTAACTAAATGGAAATAATTGTTGATTTTCATATGTAAGTCTGTTCAGTTGCTGGATTGAAGAAAAAGAATGAACCTGTCCTCAAAAACTAAAGATTGCAACAGGGGGAATTATTTTTGTTTCCATTCATGTAATTGAATTATTACGTCCTTTCAATTCAGATATTAGGGCTTCATGGTATATTTTATGAACCAATGATTTGCATGTTTTTTTCAATGAGGGTAGGTGGTGAAGGAAGAAGGGAGAGAATTTGGAACTCAAAGTTTTTAAAACAAATGCTAAAAATTGTTTTTGCAAGTAACCGGGAAACAAGATATACAGGCAATGTGTTATAGAAACCTATTTTGTCTGCAAGAAACTAAGGGGGAGGGGAAATACAAGGGGGAGTGGAATGATAAAAGGGAGGACAGATTGGGTGAAAGGCAAATCAGTATGCATGTAATATTGGGGTGGAGGGGAAGTGAGAGATGGGAAGAAAATTTGGAACTCTATTCTTATGAAAAAGAATTTTGGAGATTAAAATAAATAAATATTTTAAAAAAGAAATGATGAGCAGGTGGATTTAAGAAAAATCAAGAAAGACTTACATGTTCTGATGCTGAATGAAATCAGCAGAACCAAGACAACACTGTACACAGCAACATAAAAATTTTGTAATTATTAACTATGATAGAGTTAGCTCTTCTCAGCAACACAATGATTCCTGAGAATTAAAAGATTTGTAAAGGAAAATGTTAACCACTTCCAGAGAAAGAACTCAGGACCTTGAATACAGAGCCAAGACTTCTTTTTTCATTATATTCTTATGTTTTTTTTTTCCCTTTTATTCTGATTCTTCTTTCAGGGCATGATTAATGTTACAATATATTTAACATAATTGTACATGTATAACTTAGATTGCTTGCTCTCTTGGAGAGGGAGAAGTGGAGAGGGGGACGGAAAAAATTGCTACTCAAAATTTTACAAAAATGAATTTTGAATACTCTTTTTCCATGTAATTGTTAAAAAAATACTCTTAAGGGAAACAATAGAATGGGCCAAATGGAAAAGGAAGTTCAAAAGGTCACTAAATAAAATAATTCTTTAAAAATTAGATTTGAGCATTTGGAAGCTAATGACTTTTTCAGATATAAAGAAAAAACAAATCATAAGTAAGGAATAAAAGATAGAAGGCATTGTGAAATATATCACTGGAAAAATAACTGACCTGGAAGATAGATCCAGGAGAGATAATTTCAAAATTATTGGATTATCTAGAATCCATAATAATAATAAAGATCCTAGATATCATCTTTCAAGAAATTATCAAGGAAAACTGCCCTGATATTCTAGATTTACTGCCAGCAGCAGGTAGGCATGTAACAGAGAAGTTGAAATGAATGTGGGCCAGGTGAGCCAGTGTAAACTGAGCCAATTTCATTCATCTGAGGGTCCAGTATATAAAGTGAAAAACTGCAATGAAATATTTTCTTGGGTCACTTCCCAGTTCCCTAGTTCCCATCCACCTAATATGTGACTGCCTTGTTTTTATCTTGGTTATCATGGCACAAAGCCAGGCAGGATATTCTGCTATCCTACCTTGGGCAGGATGGAATTATCTCAATGTTTCTAGTTAGTACTGAGATGTCAGGCAAACCTAGAACATCCTCTGGCCAAGATCCCAGAACAGAACAGAATGCTGGAGGTCAGATTATAAGGAAAGTTCTGTCACTTAACCACACTGGGCCACACAGAACGACTTGAAACCTGGATCAGATTTTTTTTGTCTCTTACATAGAATCAGTGGGTAAAATAAAAAAAAAAAAAAGAAAAAATCCACTGATCATTTCCTGAAAGAGATTTCAAAATGAAAAGTCTCAGGAATATTATAGTCAAATTCTATAGCTTCCAGATGAAACAGAAAATATTGTGAGTAGTAATCAAAACAATTGGAATATAATGTAGCCACAGTCAGAATAACACAAGTTTTAGCAGCTTCTCCATTAAGAGTTTAAAGGACTTTGAATATGATATTCTGGAAGACAAAAGAGTTAGGATTACTCCCAAGAACCACTGCTCAGCAAAACTGAGTATAATCTCTCATGGGAAAAATGGAATTTCAATGAAGTAGAGGACTTCTGAGGTTTCCTGAGGAAAAGACCAGAGCTGAATAGAAAATTTATATTACAAATAGGATTCAAGAGAAAAACAAAAAGGTAAACAGGAATGGTATATGATAAGGGACTTAATAGAGTTAAAGTATTTACATTTCTACATGGGAACATGATACTTAGAGCTCATAAGATTTAATATATACACACAAAGAGATGCAAACATATATGATAGACATATGTGTACATACAGATTTTTGTGTGTATGATAGAGATGTAAGTATGTGCTTTTACACAGACACAAAGAGCATAAATGTGAGTTAAATAAAAAGCAATGATATTAAAAATAAACAAAGGTTGAGGATAAGGAATGCACTGGGAGAAAGAGAAAAGGAGGCACAGAATTGCAAAAAAAATATGTTATATAAAAGAGGCAAAATAAAACGTTTTGCAGTGGAGAGGAAGAGGGGGAGTGAGTGAACTTCACTCTCATCAGAATTGGCTCAAAAAGGGAATAACATAGACACTCAATAATCATAGAAACCTATTTTACCTTACAGGAAAGTAGGAAGAGAAGGGGATAAGTTAATGGGCGTGACAGAAGGGAGAGCTGTTTGGAGAAGGAATTAGAAGACTATCACTTTTGAAAAGGGACAGGATGAAAGATGCAAGAGAACAAAATAAATAGTGGTGGTTTAGTAGGATGGAGGGAAAAATTTAGAAATTGTAACTGTTAATAAAATTGAAGTGGGGTGGGGGGCTGGAGCCAAGATGGTGGAGTAGAAGCAGGAAGATGAATGAGCTCACACACCAACCACCTCCAATACCTGTAAAATATAACTCTAAACAAATTTTAGAGCTACAGAGCCTACAAAGTGACAGAAACAAAACTCCCACTGAAGACAGCCCAGGAAGCCAACAGGAAGGATATATCACATAAGACTGGGAGCTGAGCTGAGTCCCATGTGAGATGCGTGACCTAGGCTGACCTCAAACAGTGGCCTAGACCAGCCACAGCCAAGTTCAGGAGAGTGAATCACCAGCAACTGTGGAAGTTTCCAGACTTCTCAACCCATAAACATCTAAGAAAAATTAAAATGTCAGTTGGAAACTCTGTTGGAATTGGGTGACTCATGAGTGTGGTCCAGCCCCTGCTCCAGGGGTGAGAGTTGGTGAAGGCACTGAGGCTACAACTCTTGACTCATGGCTTTCTCCACAACACCTTGACTGCATACCATAGGGAAACAAAGTGACCATTGAGAGGACATTTGCTCTTGCTTTGACCTCCTAGGATCTGGGTCACTGTCTTGCCCTGTGGTCCTGGGGTGAGAAATGCCAGTGTGCCAGAGTTTGTGGTGGCTGTAGAGAGGGAATCCCTCCTCAGACCTCTGACATTTGTGATAACCCCCACAATTTGGTACAAAGTTCTCTCCACTCTGGAAGCAGAGTCTTACCATGGCAAAGAGCTCAAAAATCAAGTTATTGCTTGGCAAGATGAGCAAACAAAGAAGCACAATCAAATCATAGAATACATTTTTGGAGACAAAAAGGATCAAACCATTTAGTCAGAAAAAGGCAAAACTCCTGAATCAAAAGCTTCCAAGAAAAATAAGAACTGGTGACAGGTCATTGGGGGTGTTCAATAAGTATTTGAACACCAAGTAGGAGAAGTGGAGGGAAATTTGGGAAGAGAAATGAGAATGGTGCAAGAAAATAATGAAAAGTGAGACAACAACCTGTTAAAGGAAACCCCCAAAAAATAAAAAAAAGAAAAACACCTTAAAAATAGACTAACTCAAAAAAGAGTCCCAGAAAGCCATTGAGGGAAATAAACCCCTACAAAGCCAAATTGCCCAGATAGAAACGGAATTTCAAAAAGTCACTGAAGAGAACAATTCCTTCAAAATTGGATTGGAGCAAATGGAAGCTAATGACTTTATGAGAAATCAAGATACTATAAAACAGATCCAAACAAATGAAAAAATAGAAGGCAATGTAAAATATTTCATTGAATGGGGTGGCTAAGTGGCACAATGAATAGAGCGCCTGGACTGGAGGCAGGATGACCTGAGTTCAAATCCGGCTTCAGACATTAACACACTTACTATCATGTGACTTTGGGCAAGTCACTTCATCCCAAATGCTGTCCACAAAGTAAAAGATAAAACAAAATAAATCATTGGAAAAACCACTGTCCCAGAAAATAGATCCAGAAGAAAAAAATTTTAAAAATCATTGGACTACCTGAAAGCCATGATCAAGAAAAGAGCCTAGAAATAATCATTCAAGAAATTCTCAAGGAAATTGTCCTGATAGTGTAGAACAAGAAGGCAAAATAGAAATTGAAAGAATTCACCAATTGCTCCTTGAAAAAATATCCCAAAAAGAACACTCCTAAGAATATCATAGCCAGATTGGAGAGCTCCCAGGTCAAGGAAAAAATATTGCAAGCTTTCAGGAAAAAAAAAAAAGTTGAGAATTGTGGAAACACAATCAGGATAACAGAAGATCTAAAGGCTTCTACATTAAGGGATCAAAGTGTTAGAAATATAAACTTCTGGAGGACAAAGTAGCTAGGACCAAAACCAAGAATCACCTACCCAGCAAAACTGAGTATAATGCTTCAGGGTGAAATATGGTCATTCAATATAATAGAAGATTTTTCAAGCATTCTTGATGAAAAAAAAACAAACAGAAAATTTAACTGTCAACTAGAAGAAGTAAGAGAAGCATGAGAAGGTAAACTGGAAAAAACAATAATAAGGAACTTGTTAAATTTGAGCTATTTACATTACTACACGGAAAAATGAAAATTGAAGGGGCAGCCAGGTAGCACAGTGAGTATGACCACCAGCCCCAGAGTCAGAATGACTTGGGATCATATACCGGCTCAGACATTAAGCACCTACCCAGAAACACCTGGACGTGTAACATTGAGCAAGTTACTTAACCCCAATTGCTTAGGGGCTATCAGGTGGTGCCGTGAGTAACAGGACTGGCCCCAGAGTCGGGATCACCTGGGATCACATCTGGGCTCGGATACTTTGCACCACACCCAGAAATAACTGGCCATGTAACCTTGAGCAAGTTACTTGACACAAATTGCTTTAAAAAAATGAGAATTGCAACTCATGTGATTGTTGTCAGTATGAGGATAGTTGAAGGGAATATATATGTGTATGTGTGTATATATATATGCATACACACATATATGTGTACATACTTATATGTATACACATACACACATGTTTATACATATATAAATATATGTGTGTATACATATATGTATAGGAGGGTGTATATGTATATAAATACATGTGTGAGTGTGTGTATGTGTGCATACATAGACAGAGGTCACAGGATCAGTTGAATAGGAAGAAATGATTTCTCAAAAATGAAATTAAGAGGGAAGAGAGATATAAAATGAGAGAAGGAGATAGGGACAGATAGAAAAGGGTAAATTATCTCATATAAAAGAGGCAAGAGAAAACTGTTGCAATAGAAGGAAAGAATAGGAAGATGAAAGGGAAGAGATCAATAATACTCTTATTGAATTTAGCTTAAGGAGGGAATAACATACTCACACAATTGAGTATCTTACCCTACAGGAATGTAGGGGGTAAGGGGAGAGATGATAGAAGGGAGGGAAGATTGTTGAAGAGGGTAATTAGTAGCACACACTTTTGTAAAGGGACAGGGTCAGAGTAGAAAATACAATAATTTGGGACCTGGACAGGATGGAGGGAAATATAGTTAGTCTTCCACAATATATCTACTATGGAAATGTTTTGCATTACTAAACATGTACAACCCATATTGAATTGCCTATCTTCCCAGTGAAGGTTGGTGAGGAGGGAAGAAGGGAAAAAAATCTGGAAATCAATGTTTTAAAAACCAATGTTAAAAAATTATTTTTTTTCATGTAACTGGTAATTAAGATGTACAGTCACTGGGGTAGAGAAATCCATCTATCCTTATTAGAAAGTTAGAGGGGAAATGGGGGAGGATATAAGAGAGAACAGATTGGGGGGAGGGGTTTCCATAGGCTCACTATTCTGGGATGGGGGGTAGGGGAAAAACAGGGAGAAAATTTGTATCTCATAATCTTGTGGAAATGAATGTTGAAAACTAAAAATAAACAAAAATTGAAGCAATTTCTTTTTTAAAGCCTTCATTTCTCAAATGATAAGTGAGCCAAATTTATACCAAAAATAAGAACCATTCCCCAATTCATATATGATCAACATATATAGTTTTCAAATAAAGTAATCACAGCTATCCATAGTCATATGATAAAATACTCTAACTCAGTATTGATTGGAGAAAAGAAAATTAAACAATTCTGAGGTACTATCTCATACTTTCTAGATTAGCTAAAAGCCCAGAAAAAGTAAAATGACAAATATTGGGGGGATATGGGAAAAATGAAACATTAATGCCCTGTTGGTTGAGTTATAAACTGATTCAACCATTTTTGTTGCTGTTGCAAGGCAACCAATGGTGGGTAACTTGTCGAGGGTCACACAGTTGGCAAGTGTCAAGTGTCTGAAGTCATGTTTGAACTCAGGTCCTCATTGTTTCAACGTTGTTTTTCTGTGTACTGCACCACCTAACTGCACAAATTCAACCATTCTTTTGTGCAATTTGGAACTATGCCTAAAGGGCTATCAAACTATATATAACTTTTACCTGGCAATATCACTAGTATCTATGTATTCAAAAGTAGATAAAAAAGGAAAAGGACGTAGATGTACAAAAATATCTATAGTAGCCCTTTTTAGGGGACAAAGAATAGGAAATTGAGCATAATCCCATCAATTGGGGAATGGCTGAACAATCTGTGCTATATGATTTGATAGAATCCTATTGTGCTTTAAGAAATAATGAGCCAGATGCTCTCAGAAAAAAAAAAAAAAACTGGAAACACAAGAGCTGATGTAAAGTGAAATGTAATGTGTACAAAGTAATAACAACATTGTAAGCTGTGAAAGATTTATGTATTCTCAATAATACGGTGATCCAAGACAACTCTAAATAATTTATAAGGAAAATACTATTTATCCTCAAAGAAAGAATTAATGGTGTCTGAATACAGATTGAAGCATATTTTTTACTTAATTTTATCTTTAGTCTCTTTTTGGTCTATGTTTTCTTTCAAAATATGAACTAATATGAAAACACATTTTGTGTGACTATACATCTATAATGTACAACAAGGGAGAGAGGGGGGGAGGAGGAGAGAGAATTTGGAACTCAAAGTTTAAAAGCAAATTTGAAGAAATTGCTTTTACATGTAATTGGGAAAATAATTAAATGCTATTCTATAAAAGAAAATAAATCATAGGCAAAGATAAAATGCTGGTGTATTTCTTGTGAAATTCCTTGTCCTGTTGAAACATTTGAGTGCAACTGCAAAGCAAAATTAGTTTAGTTTCCCATCATCTTGGCAGTTAGGACACCAACTAACAAGCAATTCTGTCCCCACATTCTCCTTTCTCCAGGGAGCTGGGTGAGTGCTACTTTTAGATAACAATCACACAGCCTAACATCTATTAGGAAGTCTATGAGTCCCAAGGGCAACCACTTGTTGTCCAAGAGTTTGGCTTAATTTTTATACAATTGATGAAATTACATCTAATTTTCACTAGCACTACCTTTTGTTAAGGAACAGGTAGGGAGAAGAAAGCTTATGTAAATATGTTTCTTTTTATGGCATAAAGTTAACTCTAAACAAGTTTATGGCACAGAAATTCTGCTAAGCTATATTTCAAATCCCAAAATTTGGAGTAAGAGTTTACTATCACCTGTCAGTTGCATAAGTGGTGTTCTTCAACTGTACATAGGCTAGCTGTATTACATATAACACATAATCCAGCTTGGACTTATAAAAAGGAAAACAGTCATGGAGGAGTTCCCATAGGTATCAGAAACATAATCTGACTCTCCCTAATTCCTGAATTAAACATTTCTACTTCCATACAGACTATCTATGTCTCATTTCTCCCATATGTTCATTCCATTATCTCTAGACTGTTTACTAATATTATCTTAATTTAATGGCAAACACATAAGTAGTTCACATGTCCTGTTTCTCAACAGACGACACAAGGCTCAATAGAAACCTGAACTGAAACAAGGTGTCAATCCAATAGCGGAAAGAAGGTGTTGACTACTTTTGTGCTTGCCATTACTTTCCACCCCTCCAGGATCCGTGGTCTTACAATATCAATCTAAATGGCCATGGATGCTGGAACAAATAGAGGCATTGTACTTTGTAATCCTGCTAACTATGCCATAATGTAAAGCCACAGAAGAACAGGTTTCCAGAGGACTGCTGCTGTGAACAGCTTTCAAGATTCTGATTACACAGTATAGTGAACTCGACTTGTCCAGCTCCTTGTCCAATTCTTCATCTAGTTCCCATTCGATATTGAAGTTCACAGTGCCCAGTCCACCTATATTTATATAGTACTTACTATGGGCCCAGCATTTGGTTAATGCCTTGAAACAATTATCTCCTTTAATCCCCACAACAGTCCTGTGGAATAGACACTATAATTATGCTCATATTATATATGATGAACTGAGGCAAATAGAGGTTAAGTGACTTGCCCAGGGCCACATAGCTGGTAAGCATCTGAGAGTAGATTTGAACTCAATTCTCCCTGACAGCAGACCATGAGTCCTATCTCCTATGCCATCTTCTACCTTTACACTTCCCCCTGTAAAGTGACCATTCCCTTTTACCATTTCTTTATAACATTTTGATTTTCTTTGCCGTGATCACTATCTATTTTATCATATGTATTTGTATGCTTTTGTAACTTGCATTAGGATATGAACTCCTTGGGATCAAGGTCTGTTTTCCATCTTCATATCTACCATGTCTTGCAAGCAAGAAATGTTTTGTAAATGACTGTTGAATTGGAATAAAAGATGCAGCTGAGTAGCTAGTCCTGAAAAACTGAAGATGTGAGGGGCATTTAGTTGGCACAGTGAATAGAGCAGCTGCCCTGGAATCAGGAGGACCTGAGGTCAAATCTCAGCCTCAGACACAACACAAAAACTAGCTGAGTGATCTTGGGCAAGTCACTTAACCCCGATTGCCCTCTAACAAGCAAAAATAAAAAGATTATAAGAATCCCTGAAGATGTGCAACAGCAGGAGTTATTTTTGTTTCCACTCATGAAATTAAATTATTACCTGCTTTGAATTCAGATATGAGTGTTCCATGTTACGTTTGATCAAGGAAGAGTTATAAATGTAATCTTGGTTTAGGACTCTTCTCATTTGTGGAGAAAACTGTCCCACACCTGGGTGGGGAGTTGGCTAGAGCAAGATAGAAAAGAGATCTTTAAATTCTGGTTGATTCACTTAGATTTCTCATCAGCTTTGAATGACTTTGCATCCTTATGTCATTTTCGTCACTTCTAACTTCCAGCTTCAAGAGGGTAGATAGAGAAGACCGCTATGTCAGGTTGATTAAGAAAAAGACTCTGGGAAAACATAAGGAATTGTCAGTTTCCATCATATGCCTATTTTCAGCTTGCTACTCTAGAGACTTCAGGGAAATTTCCTTGGATGAGAACTAGGATTTTCTGTCTTGGTTGAGGTGAATGACTTTGTTCCCATTAATCTACGTATGTCATTTCTGATTTCCATTTTGTTACCAATGGGCACAAATTGATTTCTTGGCTACCTGTTAAATGTGTGTTCATTGTGGAAATGTTTTTGGAAGGGAAAGAACAAGTTTTAGATATAAAGATTGGAATCCCTCTTCTCCCAAATAATGAAAATGATTAGATATTAGATTATACATGATCACATGTTCTAGGCTAATGATATTTATGTGTGTGTGTGAGAGAGAGAATTTCCAAATGTGACATAGCATATACATGATGTTACTAAAAGTGTGCAATTGACATCCATAAACAAGCAATGAAAATAAAAAATGCTAGTTGGTATTCATATTGACATACCTGTCACTCTTAATCATTGACTTCTTTGAACTTAGCTTTAAGTTTATAAATCATCATTCATAACTATGCTTTTATATTATTTATATAAACATGCTTTTATTTTCTCATTAGATTGACAAATGTCAGGAAGAAACATTACTAAAATGCTATTGTAGTCACATTAATTTTATAATCAAGGTCTAATCTTTTAAATCACTAATATCTATTCCAGTCTTCCTTCATAAAATTTAGATAGTGACTTTTGTAAAAATCTGGGATAGCCAACCATCATCTGATTGTATTTATAGATGTATAATCCTAGTACTTAAGGCAGGAATAATAGATTAGCTGCAATCTCTTAATGGGAACTCTGTATGTATTGAGATTATGCCAGACCAACCACAACTCTTGAAATATAAGATTTATTGCCATACATCTAGTGAAATTAGATTCAGTTATCCTGTTTATTTGATTTGAGAAATGACTCAGAACACCCTTGTCATTTAATGCTAAAGGCAATGGATTCTTATATTTTGCAATGTATTTTAAAATATACATCGGGATTATTGTTGTTCAGTTGTTTTAGTCATGTTTAACTTTCTGTGATACAATTTTAAGGTTTTCTTGGCAAAGATATGGAGTGTTTTGCCATTAACTTTTCCAACTCCTTTTACAAAGAGCAACTAAAGCAAACAAGATTAAGTGACTTGACAAGGGGAACACAAATAGTAAATTTCTGAACCTGGATTTGAACTCATGAAGATGAGTCTTACTAATTCCAAGCCCAATACTCTATCCACTCTGCCATCTAGCTGATTTGCTCTTAAATGGAAAATTTGGTCATTTTTAGTACAAGGACTAGAGATGTTTAGCCTAAAGAAAAGCTAATTAAACAGAAGACATTATCATTATCCTAAACTATTTGAAGGAATGGATTAGATCTAATCTACTTGGATTGAAAATAACCAAATTATTATCAATGGTTGGAAATGTTGAGATAGTAAATTCTGGCTCAATACAAAGAGTATTAACAATGAAACTGTCAAGAATAAATCGGAGTCAATTTGTAGGTATTGAGTTCGTTTTCATTGTTTTTGTTTTGTTTTGTCTTGTTTTGCATTTTGGAAAGGGGAAGGGAGGGAAATTGTGGTTAAGTGACTTGCTCAAGATCACACGGCTACCAAGTGTTAAGTGTTTGAGGCCAGATCTGAAGTCAAGCCCTCCAGACTCCAGGGCCAGTGCTATATTCACTGTGCCACTAAGTCATCCACATTTTATTTCTTTAGGAGAAAATTATATCATAAATACTGGGGATATTATGGAGGACATTAATGTTTCAAGAATTATTAGACGATTCCCCTGACAATCTTTTCATTTTTAATATGTGGCTTTATTTGAGTATCTTACCAGGAACTGTGAATTTGTCTTAGGATTGATATATTTACCATTTCTCATAAGACCTTCCACTGTGAAACTTGTCCAAATCTGTCCAATATCATTCCCTATTTTGAAATACTGAATATAAAAAAATAATCAGACTTTTTATCTTACTTTTTGGTTGCCGTAAGTTCCATGGAGTATATTGATTATCACATGAAAAACTATGCATGAGCATGGGATATGTTCCAATTTTTTGTTAAAGTAGTGGTGATGGCTTTATGTTGAATCATACACACTTGGTTCTTCAAAAAGTACATGCATTCAAAAAATTGTACAAACAGTTTATATCAGCAATGCAATATTCACAAAGCCTACGGAAATTGTAAATATGCTGATGTGGTTATCCATCACAAAATATATCAGGCTTTCTATATCAGTGATAAAGCTGGAACACTTATTAAAATACCAAAAGACTGAGTCCCAAAACCAGAGAGTCAAAGCCATCAGAGTAGTTATGAAATTGGCACAGGCAGATAAAGTAGAAAACACCCACATTCTCAAGCCTTTAAAACATAACAGGCTACCTCAGGCAAAAGTCCTCCTCTCCCCACTCACAGCAACCACCCAGCATCCAGGAAGCATGCTCCCAGCAGCTACGGCCCCTGGCAGTCCTCAGCAGGAGTCATTACCAGAAATTCTGGCTAACTCAAAAAGGGGTTCATGCTTCTGCTGCCTCTGCCTCTGCTGCTGCCGCTGCCACTGCCATCACCACCACTGATAGCCACCGCAGGAACTTTAGCTTGGCTTCTGCTTGCTCTTGCTCTGCCCATTCCTGCTATGTCAGCAAGTCCATTGGGGCATGGAAGATCTTTAAATCCCATAGCCCTTTCACAGTTAAAATTCAATCTGTAGTGATGAGGCAGAATAAACACATGTTCCCATAGAGGAATGGAATCATTATATATGTGTGTGTGTGTGTGTGTGTGTGTGTGTGTGTGTGTGTGTGTGTGTGTGTGTGTGTGTGTATATATATATATGTGTGTGTGTGTGTGTGTGTGTGTTTGTGTGTGTATTTATATATGTTATGCTCATCATGATCAAAGGAAAATATTTAAACTATAAATCATATCTATTAATGTCTAACTTCCTTTATGAAATTATTTAGCTATAGAGAAGATCTTTAAACACATTTTTAAAAAATGATCATTTTAAACTCCTTCCTCTTCAGCCCCTTTCTGTTGCATCAGCAATAGTGGTTCACAAGTTCAAATACTTGCTATAATATAATCTGTTAGTCTGGCTTAAGAGAAACTTGAACTGAAAAAAGGTGCTAAATAACTAAATGACTTTAAAAGAAAAGGCCTTAACTATTTTTTTGCTTGCCATTACAAATCTGAGCTAAGAAAATCTAATTCCTGTTCTGTTTGTCACTTTAGATACTTAAAAAAATTCTAACAAGTATCCACTCATCTCCAAGTCTTCTCCTTTCCAGTCTAAAAATCTCCAGGTATTATTACTAAAAATCAGATGGTAAGATTTTACTAACTTCCATCATTTGGTTCCTGGGTGTTCTTCAGTTTGTAAATGACATTCCTAAAATGATATGACCATACATGAACAAAAGTTACCAGATATTTTCTTCCCAGGGCAGAATGCAATAGGCTTATTATGATCAAATGAGATATTTGTAAAGGGCCTACCCCAGTGTCTGGCACATAGAAGGTGATATATAAATGCTTGTTCCTGTCCCATCCTACCTTCTCCCTAAACCTACTTGGTCTCTAGCAGAAAAAAAGGTACAAACATTTTTGCCCACTTCCTTGTAATGGTAATGGGATATAAAGATTCCCCTGTAATGGCTTGGCTTTGGGGTTGAGTCGTAAAATCCAGAGCTTGTGAGTGCCACTTGTGGGATGAACTTGTTGATGTGAAGGGAGAGGGTTGAATTGGAGGAGCTGGTGTGGTGGATTTAGAGTCAGGCCTAAGCAGAGGAGGCCAGAAGAACTTTTGGAGAGCAATATTGTGGAAGCAGAGAGAGAGAAGAATTGCCAAGGACCAGAGTTGCTGAGAGAGAGCTTGCTAAGGTCCAGTTGGAGCTGCCCAGGACTTTTGAGAACTACCACCAAGAGCTGCTGATAACTGAGGAGGCATGACTGTGATATCAATATTTTGTCTATTTGTTTTTATGTTGTTTTGCCACATTCATCTTCTAGTGAAGGACAGTGCTGTTGTTGCAGAGGTACTGGAAACTTGCTGTTGGTTCAGAAGTCCTGAAGAAGGTTTTTGTTGTTGTATGTGTACAGAAATAATAAAAGAAGGTCTTGTTGATGTTTTCAGGGTTTCTGGAACTGTTCTGCAGACAGGGAATGAATTGATAAGTACACTGGCAATAAATGTTGTGGCTTTGCTAAGCTTTGTTTCCCTAGGAGGAGAGATTGTTGAGCACTTGCCTTGGGTCAAGATGACAAAAAGACCTCTCCTTGGGTAATAAACGTAGTGATAATATCTTTGAAGCTTGGGAATAGATGGCTTTTTGTGCTCTCAACTGCCCATTTTGAGAAGGTGCTTCATGTTAACTGATGATAGTTATAATTCAGTTGTGTTCCAGGGGTGGGTAACTTTTGACTTTTTTTTGTGCTTAGTGACTGACCAAATGAATATACTTTATTTATGATTAGAAATTAATCTCCATTTGAGAAAATTGTGATTGGCTAAAGAAATGTACTTCTGAGGGGTGAAGTAGTGTTTGGATTGAACTGAGGACTTAATCAATTATTGAATAATACATGGTGAATGCTGTATTTTGATTTTCTCATTTTTGTGAATGAATATTTATCATATGGGCTTTCTTAAAATCCAAATTAATTGTTATAATTTTTGAACCCTCTTATGTGCTGCTATGCACATTGAATGCTTTTCTTGATTTTATTTTTTGGAGGGGGGAAGGTAGGGCAGTTGGGGTTAAGTGACTTGCCGAAGGTCACATAGCTAGTTTTTTGTGTTAAGTGTATGAGGCCAGATTTTTACCTCAGGTCTTCCTGACTCCAGGGTCACTGCTCTATTCACTGTACCACCTAGCCACCCCACATGCTTTTCCTTTTTTTCTTAACTTTGTATTTAAATTCTAATATTTAAGTTTATGTTTTTTTGTTTATTTTATATTTGTGTTCTAGCATTTGAGATTAAAAAAAATTAAAATCAAAATCTACATATACACTTTGACTCAGCAATACCAATACTATGTCTGTATCACAAAGAGATCATAAGAAATGGAAAAGAAACCACATGTAGGAGGAAAAATTAGCAACACTTTCTGTGGTGGCAAAAACTTAGAAATTGAAGGGATGCCCACAAATTGTGGAATAGCTGAACAAGTTGTGATATATGATTGTGATGGAATACTATTGTGCTAGAAGAAATGATGAGCAGACACACTAGAGAAAAATCTAGAAAGACATAAAGTGATGTAAAGTGAAAGAGTAGAATCAGGGAGACATTGGACAGAGTGACAGAAACATTATGTATTGACAATCTTTGATAGCTTTAGCTCTTCTCATCAATGAAATGACCTAAGACAATTCCAAAAATCTTACGAAGGAAAATGCTATCTACATCCAGAGAAACAACTATGGAATCTGAATAAAGTTCAAAGCCTACGTTTTATTTTCTCTTTTTGTTATTGTCTTTTCCTTTCTTGTGTTTTTTCTCTTTTCTTCTGCTTCTTCTTTAACAATATGACTGATAGAATGCTCTTGGGGGTGGAGACATGATGTCAGCCTAGAAGCAGGAGAACTCTGTGAGATCCCTCCATAACCATCTCAAATACCTTTAAAGTATGACTCTAAAAAAAAATAAAATTTAGAGCTGCAGAACCCACAAAGGAACAGAGAGAAACAAATTTCCTGCTGATGGCAGTCTGACAGGCTGACCAGAAGGGTCCAGAACAGCACAATGGGAGCAAAACCCCTCCCTACTTAAGCCTGTGGTTTTAGCCCCAGAGCACCCCATTAGTCACTGGCTGTAGGGATTTTGAGAGAGTGGATTACCAGCAGCTGTGGTGCTTTCCGGAATTGTCAAACCATAAATGCCAAAGGCAAAGTAAAATGTCAACATCAACTTTGGGAACAGGGGGTTTGGGAGTATCGCTCAGCCTCTGTCAGGGAGGGAGAAGCAGCTAAAGCCCAGAGGCCACCAGTGCATAGCTGTGTCAGAGCTCCTGGCCTGCAAATCTTAGGGGAACCAAGTGACCATTCTTGGGGATAATCACTCTTATTTTAACCAGCTTGCATCTGGATCAATGTCTTCAGTGGAGGTCCTAGGGTGTGTGACCGGGTGCCAGAGCCTGTGGAAGCTTCAGAGAGGTCACCCAAGCAATATTTCTGGCAACTGGGTAAACCTAGCAATTTGTGACAAAGCTCTCCTCTCTGAAAACAGAGTTCTATTGTGGCAAGCAGCTAAAAAGTCAAGTAATTGAGTGGCAACATGAGCAAGAAAAGGAAGGAAAGCAAGCACAGTAATTTAACTTTGGATTCCATTTTGGGGGACAAAAAGCATCAAAGCATAAAAAGCAAGAAGACAACAGAAGCAGAATCCCTGTATGAAAAGCTTCCAAGAAAAAAATATGAACTGTTTACAGGCCATAGAGAAGCATAACAAGTATTTTGAAAACCAAAAATGAGTAGAGGAAAAATTGTGAAGACAAATGAGAAAGAGGCAAGAAAGTCATGAAAAGAAAATCAACAACCTGAGTGAAGAAAATAACACCTTAAAAAATAGACCAACTCAAAAGGAAAAAGAGGTTAAATAAACCAAAGAGGAGAAAAATTCATTAAAAAGACAAATTTGCCAGATGGAAAAAGAATCTCAAAAGCTCACTGAAGATAATCATTCGTTCATAATTAGATTGGAGTAACTGGAAGCTAATGACTTTATGAGAAATCAAGATACTATTAAATAGATTCAAGAAAATGAAAAAAAAATAGAAGTCAATGTGAAATATTTCATTGGAAAAACCACTGGCCTAGAAAAATAGATCCAGGAAAGATAATTAAAATAAATTAATGGACTACCTGAAAACAATGATCAAAAAAAAAAAAAGAACCTAGAAATCATCCATCTAGAAATTCTTAAGGGAAATTGCTCTGATGTTTTAGAACCAGAGGGCAAAATAGAGCTTGAAAGAATCCACCAAACACCTCTTGGAAAAGATCACAAAAAGAAAATATCTAGGAATATTATAGCCAGGTTCTAGGGGTCCCAGATAAAGAAGAAAATATTACAAGCAGCCCAAGAAGAAACAATTTGAATATTATGTAAACACAATCAGGATAACACAGGATCTGGCAGCTTCTACATTGAGGGATAGAAAGGCTTAGAATATGATATTCCACAGGTCAAAGGAGGTGGGATTTAAATCAAGAATCACCTACCCAGCAAAACTGGGTATAATTATTCCGAAGAAATATGGTCTTTCAATGATATAGAGGATTTTCAAGCTTTCTTGATATAAAAACCAGTTGAGGGATCAGAGTCAAGATGTTGGAGTAGAAACAGCACTTCTATGGGGCTATGTTCTCCACCTCCCCCAATTCATGTAAAAGGGGACACTGAACAAACTTTGGAGCTACAGAACCTCCCCCTGAGGAAAGTACAGCAGGCTGGCAAGAATATGCTAGTGCAGCACTCTAGAAGCCAAGCCCAGCCCCATGGGGGACTGAGGTTTTTGCCCCAGGGCAGGCATGACCAACCAGTAGCTGGAGGGACTTTACATAATCAGCAGCTGTGGGGTTTTCCAGAATTATCAACACATAGACTTGAAGGACAAAGTGAGAGATCAGTGCAATGTGGCTGTGGGATCCAGTAGTTGCGAGTTTGGTAAGCCTTTGTGCCCAGGGCAAAAAGACACTTGGGTGCTACAGCTGTGTAGCCTCCCCCTCTTGGAAGCTTCAGCTCCTGGCCTGCAGAGTGTAGGGGGACAAAGTGGCCAGTCTGAGAGGGAATCGCTGATGCTTTAGCCTGTTTGCATCTGGATTGTGGTCTAGAGTGGAGGTCCTGGGGCGTTTGGCCACCTAGCCAGAGCATGTGGAAGCTTCAGAAAGGGCATCCAAATAACACCCTTAGCAGCTGAGAAGACCCCAGGGTTTGGCAAGAAGCTCCCCTGTCTGGTAGAAGAGTCCTCCTGTGGCAAAAAGCGCTAGAGTCAAGTGATTGAGTGGAGACATGAGGAGGCAAAGGAAGAAAAATAAACAGAACAACACAACTTTACACTCCTAAATTGGGGACAAAAAAGATCAAAGCATGGAATAGGAGGAAGCCAGTGAAGTCAGAACTCCTGAACCAAAAGCTTCAAAAACAAATATGAGCTGGTTATAGGCTATAGGGGACCCTAAGAAGCAAATAAAAAAAAGTGGAGGAAAAATTGGGAAGAGAAATGAGAACACTGCAAGTTAACTATGAAATGAGAGTCAACAGCTGGACTGAGCATAATAACTTTAAAAATCGACTAACATAAATGGAAAAAGAGGCTAAAAAGGCAATGAGGAGAAGAATGTCTTAAAAAGCCGAATTTGCCAAATAGAAAAAGAATCTCAAAAGCCACGGTGGAGAAATATTCCTTCAGAATTAGAGTGGGGCAAATGGAAGCTAGTGACTTTATGAGAAATCAAGATGCTGTTAAACAGATCCAAACAAATGAAAGAATAGAAGGCAATGTGAAATATTTCATTGGAAAATCCACTGACTTGGAAAATAGATACAGAATAAATAATTTAAAAATTATTGGACTGGCTGAAAGCCATGATCAAAGAAAGATCCTAGAAATCATCCTCCAAGAAATTATCAAGGAAAACTGCGCTAATGTTTAGAACCAGAGGGCAAAATAGAGATTGAAAGAAGCCACATATTACCTCCTGAAAAAGATCCAAAAAAGAAAACCCCTAGGAATTTTATAGCCAGGTTCTAGAATTACCAGATAAAATATAGAATATTCCAAGAAGCCAGGAAGAAACAATTTGCATATTGTGGAAACACAATCTTGATAACACAGGATCTGACAGCTTCTACATGAGGGATCAAAGGGCTTGGTATATGATATTCTGGAAGTCAAAAGAGCTGCGATTAAAACCAAGAATCACCTATCCACCAAAACTGAGTATCATGTTTCAGGGGAAAATATGGTCATTTAGTGGAATAGGAGACTTGCAACCATTCTTAATGAAAAAAAAAAAAAAACAAGAGTTGAATAGAAAACTTGACATTCATATAAAGGAAGCAAGAGAATTATGACAAGGTAAACTGGGAAAAGAAATCATAAGGAACTTATCAATGTTGAAATATTTACATTCCTACATAGAAAAAAACTATCATTGTAAGTGAAGAAACTTTTCTCAATATGAAAATAGTTGGAGGAAATATATATATATATATATATATATATATATATGTATATATATGTGAATATGTTTATATAAGTTTACAGGTATACAAAGATAAGGGCTCAGGAGCAATTTAATAGGAAGGGATAATATTAAAAGATGAAATTAAGAGGTGAGAGAGTTATAAAATGAGAGGAGATGGGAAGATACAGAATGGGGTAAACTACGTCATATAGAAGAGGCAATAGATAATGGTTATAGTTGAGGGGAAGAACAGGAAGGCAAATGGGAATGGGTCAACCTTATTCTCATGGAATTTGTCTCAGGGAGGAAATGACATACATACTAAATAGGGTAGCTCACCCTACCGGAGAGTAGGGTGGAAGGGGATGAGGGAGGGGATGATTGAAGGGAGGCAAGACTTGGGGGGGAGAGAAGTTAGTAGCACCCACTTTTGAAAAGGGGCAGTATCAAAGTAGAGAATAGAACAAGTGGTAGGTGGGATAGGAGAGAGGGAAATATAGTCATTCTTTTACAATATATCTACTATGGTAATGTTTTGCATGTCTACATTTGTACAACCTATACTGAATTCCTTATCTTCCCAGTAAGATTGCTTGACAAGGGAGGAATGGAATGAATCTGTAATTCAAATTTTTAAAATCAAATGTTTAAATACACACACACTATTATTAATACTATTTTACATGTAATTGGGAAATTGGGAAATAACATATACAAGCACTGGGGCATAGAGATGCACCATGTCCTACTGGAAAAATCAAAGAGGGTATGGGAGAAGATATGGGAGAGATCAGATTGGAGGAGGGGATATCCTGTGCGACCGCTATTTTAGGGTGGTGGATATGGGAAAAAATGGGGAGAAAACTTGCGACTCAAAATCCTGCAGAAATGACTGTTGTAAACCAGATGTTAGTAAAGCTAAACAGGGAAAAGAAATCATAAAGAATTTTTTAAAGTTGAGCTATTTACATTCCTACATGGAAAAACTGTAATTGTAGCTTACGAAGCTACAATTCTTTTCTCAGTATTAGAATAGTTAAAGGGAATATAACTATATATATATTAGGTTCTATGGGTGTATCAATATATATGTGAGTGTGTGTATATTTGTACTGGTATACATAAATGGAGGGAACAGCATCAATTGAATATGAAGGGATAATACTTAAATGTGAAATCGAGAGGTCAGAGAGGAATATAGTGAGACAAGATGGGGAAAAATGATGGGGTAAATTATCTCATATAGAAGAAGCAAGGGAAAACTGTTACAATGGAGGGGACGAGCAGGAAGGCAAAAGGGAATGGGTCAATCTTATTCTCATTGAATTTAGCTTTGGGAGGAAATGACATACACACTTAATTGGCTATCTCACCTTATGCGAGAGTAGGGGGAAGGGGATGAGGAGGTGGATGATGGAGGGTAGGGTAGGTTGAGGGGGAGAGTAATTAGAAGCACACACTTTTGAAAAGGGACAAGGTCAAAGGAGGGAATAGAAAAAGTGAGATTTGGGATAGGATGGGGGAAATATAGGCAATCTCTCACAATATATCCACCAAGGAAATATTTTGCATAGCTACTCAGGTACCACCTATATTGAATTGCTTATCTTCCCAATAAAGGTTGGTCATGAGAAAGGAAGTGAAAGATGCTGGAATTCAAATTTTAAAATGAAATGTTTAAAAACGTTATTATCATTATCATTATTATTTTACATGCAACTGGGAAATAAGATATACAGGCAATGGGGGATGGAGATCCATCTTGCCCTATCAGAAATTTGGAGGGAGGAAGCGGGAGGATGTAGAGACAGCAGATTGGGGAAGGGGTGTGCAGTGGCATTGCTGTTTTGTTGTTCAGCCCTCTCTTTTTCTGTCAACAGGTCCATCCCACAACTGGGATACACAAGCTCTGGGTTTTAACACAATCAATCTATAAACCAAGCCAATAGGGGGATCTTTAAATTACATTACTGTTACACGTGGGTAGGGGAAAGACAGGGAAAAATTGTAACTCAAAATCTTGTGAAAATGAATGCTTTAAACTAAAAATAAACATAAAATTTAATTACAATACAAAAACAATATGACTGATATAGAATTTGTATGATACAGTTCTACCTATATATTCTGTATCAGATTGCAGTGTCTTGGGGAGGGAGAAGGTTAGGCAGTTGGGAGAAGAATTAGAACTTAAAACATAATGTAAGTGAATGTTTAACATTAAAATTAATTAATTAATTAACTAAATAAAGAGAATTGAACAAATGGAAGCTTATACATTATGAGAACTCAAGAAACTATGCCACAAAACCAAAAGAATAAAAAAAAACGGTCAAAGATAATAAGAAGTACATCCTTGAATAAACAACTAACCCAAAAAATAGATCAAGGAAAGATAATTTTAAAAGTATTGGAATACTTGAAAGCCGTGACAAAAAAGGAGCCTTGATAGCAACTTTAAGTAAATTCTCAAGGAAAACTGAGCTGATATTCTGAAATGAGGGGGTGAAGTAGCAATTGAAAGAATCCTAAAAACATCTCCTGAAACTGATTCCTCAATGATAATGCTCAGGAATATTCTAGACAAATTTCAGAGCTCCCAGGTTGATCATGAAGTATTGCAAGCAGCTCAAAACAAACGATTTAAGTATCTTGGAGACACAGTCAGGATAACGCAAGATTTCATATCTAGTACATTGCAGGATTGAATGGGTTGAAATATAATATTCTGGAGCTTGACTTACAACCAAGAATCACACACCAAGCAAAAGTGAGTATAACCCTTTGTGGGGAAAATGGATATTTAATGAAAGGACTTTCAAGCATTCTTGATGAAACACCAGCAACTAGAAAAATTGACATTCAAATACAAGATTTAAATGAAGCATACAAAGGCAACAGGAATGGGAAATCATAAGGGACTCGGTAAGGCTAAACTATTTGTATTATTACAAGGGAAAATGATACTTGTAACTCATAGGGACTTTCTCATTATTTGGGCAGGCAGACAATAGGAGCATATGTAGACAGAGGAAACAGGTGGGAGTTGAATATGAAGGAATGATATCTAAAAAATAAAAGAAAATTAAGAGAAGAATGTACTGGGAGAAAGAGAAATGAAGAGATAGAATAGAGTGAATTATCTCACATAAAAGATTTATGTAAAAGCTTTTACAATCAATGGGGAAAAGGAGGGAGTTGAGGGTGAGGGAATAAAGCTTACTTTCATCAAGATTGTCTAAAAGAGATAATGACTTAGACTTAATTGGGTATAGAAATGTTTTGTTTTTTTTTTGCCTATAGGAAAAAGGAGAAGAAAAAGATAACAGAACTGTGGAGGGGGGTGGTATTAGAAAGGGAATATTGGGAGACAGGGTAGTCAGAATTAAAACACTTTTGAGGAAGAACAGGGTGAAAGGAGAGAGGAAATAGTATTAATGGGGGAATACAAAATGGAGGGAAATTCTATTAGTAATAGTAACTGTGGAAAAAAGAGCTTCTCTGACAAGTGCTTCATTTCTCAAACATATAGAGAACTGAGTCAAATTTATAAAAATTAGAGCAATTTCCCGTGAAAAATGATCGAAAATATGAACAGTTTTCAGATGAAGAATCTAAGCCTTTAACTGAAGAAATGTAAACTGAAACAATCCTTACATACTGACTCATATCTATTAGATTGGCTAATAAGAAAGTAAAGGGGAATGACAGAGGGGGGAACAAATATGGGGAAAATGGGACAAAAATACACTGTGGGTGGAGTTGTGAACTGATGCAAATATGTGGTAGAAAAATTTGTTACTATGCCCAAAGGTCCATAAAAACATACATACCCTTTGCTCTAGGAATATCAGCAGGTCTGTATCCCCCACCAAAAATAATGGAAAATCACTCGCACAAAAATATTCATAACATCTCTCCTTTGGAGTCAAAGCATTGGAAGTTGATGGTATGCCCAGCAACTGGGGCACAGCTAAAATAGTGTGGTTTTGATTTGGATGGACCCCTATTGTACTATAAGTAAGAAATGATGAGCAAGATGCTCTCAGAAAAACCAGGAAATACTTACATGAACTGATGCAAAGCAATATTGTAAGATATCGAATGACAACGATTTTCAGCAATTTCAATGATCCAACTTAACACAGAAGTACTTAATATGGAAAATGCTATCCATCTCCACAAAGAGAACTGATGGTATTTGAATACAGATTGAAGCATACATTTTTGCTCTGTTTTATCATGACATGAGTATTATGAAAATATTTTACATGATGACACATCTATACTATATATTGAATTTTTTACCTTATCAGTGGGTTGAGGGAGGGAAGGGAAAGAATTTGGATCTCAAAGTCTTAAAAGACAATGTCAAAAATTGTTCTTTATATGTAACATGAGATAAATTAAATGCTAAAAATATGAACATTTTTGTTATACTTCATTGTTTAATTTATTCTGAAATTGATTATTCCTGAAATTGTTTGCTGTTTATTTTTCTTACAGGATCATGCCACATCCCGGATACTACATATTTTCTAAAAATAAAAATTTATGCTCATCAATGACATTTCATCTTTGAAATTTCTTTCCCTTCTGTGCTTGGTTCTATGTCAGAACCTTTATTGGGATGCAATTTATCTTTCCTCTGAAGAACTATGAATTCGTTACTTTCTCAAACCATGAAAGAGTCCATGATTTCCTAGGGTTGAACTTTTTCCACATTTTTTTTTGTTTATAAGACTGTGTTTCATTTAATATTTTGCTTATCCCCACTTGCCTGCAAAAACATTTTTAACATCCTTATTAAAAAATCTTAAGTTCTAAATCCTCTCTCTCTCTGTATTCCTCCCTTTCTTTACTGAGAAGGCAAACGATTTGATATAGTTTATATATATGTCATCATGCAAAACTCTTCTTTCATATTTAGTGTCACTTACATAGAATACTGTATAGAAGACCGGGCCTTGAGTCATGAGGACCTGAGTTCAATTTTAGTCTCAGACATTTACTGGCTATGTGACCCCAGGGAAGGCACTTACACTCTTTTCCCCACTCAGTTCCCTCACTTATAAGGTGAGAATAATAATAGCACCTACGTTGCAGGGCTATTATAAAGATCAAGTAAGATCATATTTGTAAAACTAGTCAACACAGTGCTGGCAAAAATTAAACACTGTATAAATGGACATTTCCTTTGTTACTTATTTTCTAAGTTGAAATTGTTGCTTTGCTCTAAGCTTCACATCCTTTCCAGTTAAACAAATCGTTGAGAATTAAGCTGAGAAAAATAAAATTCCATTCACTCCACTATTTTTTAAGGAAGAAATCACCATTAAAGCAGGTAAAGAACTTATTAGTTATTGTGCCATAGGCATAAATAGGGAAAAAATAGATAATTGTCTCAATCCTATGCCTGTTTTATAATTTTTTTCTGGACTCATCTATTTCTACATTCTATTAAAGTGGATTGTAATATATGGTATGGTAACACCACTCTTGTTTCTCTCTTCATTAATGCAAATAATTTATCACATTTGATCTTGAAAAATGATATCTAGATTTTTCTAACATAAGCATATCTCAATATACAATTCTATTATTGTACTCTTTTTATAAATTTACTTCTTCTGAATTAGTTTTTCTCTTCCAGATTAACATTCAAATCACATTTTGGTAATACCTATTAAATCATTTTTCCTCTATTGCTTTGGAAAAAAACAGGCAACAATGAACTTGTAATCTATATAATTTTCTTGTATAAATGACATGTTGATATATGAATTCATAAATATTATCACTGATTCATTTTTCCTTTACTTTCCCACACACACACTGGAGACTTAAGTGTCCCATGTCTCTAACATTGGCTTCATGACCCTGAAAAAATAAATTAATTGTGAATTGCTTAAAGGAAACTCTCTATTACACCAAGTTGCAGAGGAGATGTTGACCTTCATTGATAAAAGAATATTCCATAATTAATGTGTTACCTACGTTTATTAATTCATAGATTGGTTTCTTATTCCTAATTGTCTTTTCTTTACCTTTTTACTTGTATTCCTTACTTTTAACTTTCTTCTCCTTTCCCTTCCTTCCAGTTCCTTTCCATCTCCTTCCTTCCCTTTCTTCCTTCCTCTCTCCTCTCCTCCCCTCTCCTCCTCTATCTTTTTCTCTCCTTTCTTCCCTTTCATCTCCTTTCCATTATTTCTATATTTTCCTCCCCTCTCTTTTTTTCTTCCTCCTCTCATTTGCTCTCTTTTCTCTTATATTTTTGTCTTTTATTTTCACCTTTCATATTACCTCTTCTCTGCAGACCTATAATTATCAGTGTGTGGACCTCTCTTGCCTTAATATTACTTTCATGTAGTAGGTTAGTAACTTATTTTAAATGATAATTTAAAAGCACTAATTAGGACATTTAAAGTTGTCAGTTGTCTATCATTAAACTGCAAGTATACATCATAGTTAGAACCTAAACGGCTATCTTCCTTAGACTGAGTGGTACGCTTGGATTTCATTACCTTTCCCTCTACTTTTAGCCAATAGGGTATATATGTATGTATGTATATGTATGTGTGTTTATACACACACACACATATAATTTCGATCTCAAATCTGGCCTCAGACACAACACATTAGCTATGTGATCTTGGGCAAGTCACTTAACCTCAGTTGACCAGCCTTCCCCCTCCGAAAAGAAAAAAAAAATCTGTGGAACATGAGTTGACCCTTCAAGGAAGATAAAGAAGGCATATTTTCCAGGTATAAGATATTTGGTTAGGGGAAAGGAAAGGAATAAGTATTTCTATACTACCTACTATGTGTCAGGAATTATGCGAAGGCTTTGTAAATATTATATCATTTGATCAATCATAGATAGACTTTATAGAACATGGAACTTGGGTTTATTATTTTGAGCAAGAAAAATACCAAATAGACCATTTCTTCAGAAACGTGTAAAAGGGAAAGATTAAGAAGTAATTTAAGGAAGCTTTGTGTAAACTAGTTTTTGAAGGACGTTTACTGAAGTAAGAAGAGTTTTTGTTTTATCCTGCAGTCAATAGAATTAATAAAGCTTATTGAACAGGAGTGTGACATGGTCAATCATGTTTTGAGGAAAATTATCTTGGTAGCTATGTGAGGAGGAGAAGGATTGAAATCAGTGAGATTATTTAGAAACTTCAGCAATAGCAGATGTAAGAGGTAATAATAGTTTGAATTAGAGTAGTATAAAATCGAGAATGCTTTGCATGTGTTAAGCAACCAACTTTAATTAATCAATAACAATTTTTATTCATTTATCTAATTGTCAAGGATAATTTAATATCTATTAAACCAAGCAGCTAAATGTGATTTTTCTTTAGTACTACTATATTTGGAATATAGGAATATTTGTTTGTTATATTGGTGGTAAGGAAATAAGCATGGCATATCTATGTTCCATATAATCTATTTTGTGAAAATATATCTGACATTTACACAGTATGGAGATTATGAAGAAGTTGTGTTGCAAAAGGCAAACCTTTCCAGGAATAAAGAATTGTTTTACTTATGAGAAGATGTGACCAAAGATGAAAGAAATGAACTTCATTTTCAAATACCCAAGCTTTCTTTTTAATAGATAATTTTCAGGCCTCATTCTTATTAGGGAAAAATTCCAAGTTATATTTCTTTGGGGACTGAAAAGTTTAATCAGAAATTTCTTTGCATGAAGTAGTAGACAAGGTATTTTATTCTGAAGGACAAAGGAGAGAAAGAAAAGACAAGACAACTAGTTACAGTTACTATTGTAAATAATAGAGATGTGGCTAGTGCTCTGGTATCTGAACATTTTTAAAGAAGAAACTGTAGAGAAAGATTCAGATTAAGATTCACATTTAACATTTAAAGGGAATAATCAAGGCTGGCTGATGAAGGCTAGTTTGGAGTCAAGCATCCTTTTAGTATGTTTTATTGATAAATCAAGGTCCTTTTAGAAATTCTCAGGAATTAGTTAAGGGCATTCTTTAATTCCTATTATTCTCTTTATGAGGGATTCTAATAAATAAAATCATGGAGCATTTTCCAACAAATGCCATTGAACAATATGCAGTATTTAGGTTGAAAAGAGGACTCTCAAGATATTATAAACAATCTTGCCTTAATTGAATTCACTTACTGAATAAAAAAGATAATTTAACTTTTTCTAGGAGTATTTTTTTAATCTGAAAATGCCTTAGTATCCTAAAGAGAGAGGAAAGGGTAGAATCACATTCTTTCTATACAAACATCTGGATAAGCACAATTTCATTCACAATCACAACTGTCTTTCAAATATTCATATTTTCACTGTCGTAAAGATATACCATGTGGTGTTTTATTGATTTTTTTTCCATTTTGATATACATATTTGGTATTTTATAGATTGTGCTGTCTTTGAATTTTACCCTACATTGATAAGTTGATTATAAATTTCTGGAGATGAATTTATAATTCACTCAAATAATTTTATGCTAGAAATTAAGATTTCAGAAACACTCGCTATTTTTTTTCTCAAAAATAGTTTGGCAGTTGGTGCTTGAGGTTTCTCACAGAGACAAGACAAGTAAACACCTAGAAGGCATAAAAGAGAAAAAAAACAGTTGAGGGACACATCTATTAGAGAAAGGGCAATGTTTTTAGTGATGGGGAGAACTCACAGACCTTAAAAGCAATCATGGTACATTATATAATCCAATTTTAATGAGTTTTGTTTATTTTTTTTATGTATTAATCATTAAGAGAAAAAAAAAACTATTACACAATGAAGGTTATTTTGTAACTTAATTTAAAGCAACTTTATACAAAAAGTCTTCCAGTCCAGCTTCTTCCTTCATATTTCTTAAATATATATATGTGTGTGTGTGTGTGTGTGTGTGTGTGTGTGTGTGTGTGTGTGTGTACATATATATATATATTCCTTACATAGATTATCTACTGAGGAAATATTTTTTTCTTCAAGGAGTTATTACTGAGTGATCACCTAATAGGTGATTTTTTTTCCCCAAGACTCTCTGGTGCCTTGGTTTCATTAATAAAACATTGCAAAAGAGCATATCTATTTTCCTTAGAAAACCATGATTTTACATTCTGTTTTATATATGAGGAACTTTTTCACATTCTCATCTGATAGGATGGTTTGTTCTTTTGTCTTTAGAATATTGTTTTGTTTTGTTTTAGTTTTATTCAGTTTGTTTTCCTGTGAACTTGGCATATTATGTGGAGTACCTTTTGTCTATGTCCGATTCAAAGTCCCCAACCCAGAACATTTCAAGCAAAACAATCCACAGTAACTTTGACATTCAAAGGGAAATTAAAATATAATGACCAAAAATAGTTTTGCTTTATGATCTTTATAATGATAATCATAGAATGTTACTTAAGTGAGTTAGTTCTTGACCAAATGTATGTTGTCTTAACAATATGTCAGATGCTTACGTTACCCTAGAAATATATTCCATGGGAATTCTCCATTCATTGAAAGAAAATTCGTAATGACTAGGTGAAAGAAAAGTAAGGGAGAGGGCGAGTGAGAGAAAGTGAGAGAGAGAGAGAGAGAGAGAGAGAGAGAGAGAGAGAGAGAGAGAGAGAGAGAGAGAGAGAGAGAGAGAGATGTCCTTTCTAATACAGAAGGCTATATTACACTACAGTCTGAAGACTTTGTCGTAAGTTCCATGTACATAAGTTTAAATGGGTGTTTACATTTAATAGTCTTAAATATAATTCCCTCTACATAAAAAGGATGTCAGCTAATGATAGGGAGACAGAGTAGCAAAGTGGAATACATACTCATTCTCAATCTGTAAAGGGACAATAGCTTGTTGATTAATTAGGTAATGGCTATAAAATTGTATGTTGGGAGTCAAGCATTTAAATATATCTCTGAAATATATGATTAAAATAGTTGTCTGTGGATAAAGCACAAGATAAGACATCACTTCTTTAAGCAATCACCTTTGAATTTATAACAAGAAAAGTTGTTGCATTCTATAAATTAGCAACTGTAATTAAACATTTGTGTTTCTAATGTAGTGGCCTAAATTAGTTACCTAAGAGATTCTATAAAAAGTCCCTTAAGTATTCATCTTCATTCAAAAATGACAATATTATTTTTACTATATTTATCCACTTCAGAGAGCTCCTTGATCCAGATACAGGTTTTGTCTTTACCCATTGTGTGGTACTAAACAATTCACTTAAATATACTAGAAATTAGTTTATTTATAAAAATAAGTGAATTAGAGAAGACTTTAAGCTCCCTTAAATTATAAGACCACACATATTATATATATACATATATATGTATGTATGTATATATACTTATATGTGTGCACACATACACACAGGCATGTGCATATCCCTATATGAATATAACCCTAGCAATATTTGATGGGTAATAATGGGGAAGAGTTTTCTCTAAAATCTTATACTGGAATGACTTAAAGCTTAAGTACTGAGGGATAAGTCAAGAAGGAAGAGAATAAGCATGAATTTCTCTGAGTGCTCCCCCCATCCTATTAAAATACCTTTGAATAATGCTTCAAAACAAATTCTAGGGCATGAAAACTCACAAAAGGACAGAGTGAAACAAATTTTCCAGCTCAAGACAATTTTGAAAATGGGCAGGAAATATCTGTTGAACCAGGGTGAGAGGGGAGCACAGTCCAACATGGGCCTTGCTGGCACATACTGGGTCCCAGCAGATAAGCAATAGGCCAAGGGAACAATCCAGTCAGTAGTAGTAGTGACAGTGTCTGAAAATTTCAGTCCACAGACAGTAAGGGGCTGGGTAGTTGGTCAGGAGATTGCAGGGTTCCCTGTTCTGACACTGGGGGCAGGGCTCTGTAACATTGTCCACACTTGGAAATGGGTTATAATCCTGGGTCTCAGTGTCAGGGAAAGGAGCAACACTAGCACACCAGAGCATAAAACCTCAGGGAAGCAGGCACTCTAATCACAGATCCAGGGAAGAAAAGAGGACGTGTAGTAACAGAAAAGAGTACAGTGAAGGAGACAAATAAAGAGCCCTATCCCTAGATCATAACATCTTGTAAGCACCAAACAACATACAGGTCCCCAAAATTATCTCTGAAAACAGTTGAACAAAAAACATAAACTTGGAACAATATTCCCTATGATCTAGTAGCAGAGACCCAGTTTAGCATAGAATTAAAAGTCTAAGAATAGCGTGGAAAATGAACAAAACAGAAGAAAGATTCAAA
This sequence comes from Petaurus breviceps papuanus, assembly GCF_028583685.1. Lineage (NCBI taxonomy): Eukaryota > Metazoa > Chordata > Mammalia > Diprotodontia > Petauridae > Petaurus > Petaurus breviceps. The sequence goes on along the minus strand of NW_027187314.1, from coordinate 4,466,677 downwards.
CTACAGAAAGTTATAGAACATAAAAGAAAAGGTCAAAACCCAAACTTCTAGGATTGGCTATGTGGTACAATAAAGAGAATTCTTGGCCCTGCAGTCAGGGGGACCTGAGTTCAAATCCAACCTCAGACACTTGACACTTGCTAGCCTTGCGATTTTGGTCAAGTCTCTTACCTCCAATTGTTCTGCCCTACCCACCCACCCCCAAAAAAAATAAAAACAAAAACAACCCACAAACTTCTGGCAGCCAATATGGGGAGTAAGAAGTAAGTTTCTCTCATTCTCCCATATTTACCTCCCAAAAAGCATAAAATAGCACCTCAGAAATAAATTCTGGAAGAGACAAAACCATCAAAAAGACAAGGTGGAGCAATTTTTTTATCCCTGGAAACTGGGAGGATTGAAAAAGAAAGGTCTGTGTAACAGAGGTAAGAGGGGAGCACATTCCAGGACAGGAACCATTCCAGTGAGCCAGCAACAAGCCCCACATCAGCAAACCAGTGGGGGATTCTGAGCTCCAATGTAGTATATAAGGCATATATCAATACCAGGATACCCCAAGTGCCATAGCATAGGTAGGGAATGGATAGACCCTAGTACAGAGAATTATCTTACTTCAGTTCAGATCCAGGTGGGCAGACATCCTTAAGTAGTCAGATCTCTACATATATGAGCAAAACCCATACTATTTGGGCATCGTTCAGGAGCCAGACCTCCATGTGCATGTAGCCCCAAGGAATTGTAGTCCCAAGGAAACACACACACACACAAAAAGAAAAAAAAAACACCAAGACTCAGGATAAACCAGACAATGCCACTAGGAACCCAGCTTAACCAGGTAAACTGCCAGATCTCCACAGCCTCCAGTTGCCACTATACAAGGCTCCAACACACAAAGCCAGTGACCAGATGCCTGACCTACCACATAAGTATCTTGGGACCATGCCCCTTCTTTGCCATCAGAAGAACTTAGCTTTAAAGCTAGGCAAAAGCAAACTAGATTAACAAGAAGCAAAAATAAACCCTTGCCAAAGAAAAATATTATGCTGGCAAGAAAGATTAAAACAAAATCAGAAAAGGACAGCATTGTCAACACACTTACATCCTAAACTTCAAAGGGAAAGATAAACTGGTTGCAAGGCCCAAAAATCCTCCTTATAAGATCTTAAAAAGCATTTTAAACGTCAAATAAGAGAGGTTGAAGAAAATTTGGGAAAAGAAATGAGAAGTATGTATGAGAGAATCAACAGTTTGGAAAGGGAAAGACAAAAATTCACTGAAGAAAAACCAAGTCTCTTAAAAAATATAATTGACCAAGTGGGAAAATCCACTAAAGAAAAAAGCTCCTTAAAAAGTAGAATTTGTCTCTTGAAAATATTAGAGAGCATAGGAATAAATGTAGTCTTTTTTTTTAAATAAATTGGGGATAAGTAACTTGCTCAAGGTTACACGGACAGATATTTTGTGTGTCTGTTAAGTATCTGCAGTTAAGTAACTGCACCACCTGGACACCCCAAGTGTATACTTTCTTAAAATAAGTAGCACGCATGCAAAAACATCAGCAAGTATTATATGAAATGGTGTAAGTTACATGAATTTCTAATAAGACTAGGGGTGAAACAATTCAGTATGGTTATTCAATAGAGTAATATAAAGTTAAGATTAGCAATAAGAGAAGAAAAATAAATTGAAGGAATTAGAATAGGCAAAGAAGAAGCTAAGTTTTCACAATTTGTAGCCAATATGATGACAGAGAATCCTAGAGTATCAAGTAAAAAAAATGTACTTGAAATAATAAACAACTTTACCAATCTTTCAAGATATAAAATAAACCCATATAAAGCATCTGCATTTTTGTACATTAAAAATAAAAGCCAACAGCAAGAGATAGAAAGAAAAATTCCATTTAAAGTTACTGTAAATAATATTAAGTTTTTGATAGTTTACCTGTCAAAACAAACCCACGGACTATATGAAAACAATTCCAAAACACCACCCAAATAAAGTCAGATCTAAATAATTGGAAGAACATCACTTTTCATGGGTAAGCTGAGCTAATATAATAAAAAATGACAAGTCTACCTACATTAATTTACTTATTCCGTGCCATAAAAACAAAACTACAAAAAAAAATTTCTTACAGAAAGAAAAAATAATAAAATTCATCTGCAGGTACAAAATATCCAGAATATAAAGGGAATTAATGAAAAGAAATACTAGGGAACTAAACTAGCCATAGCAGATCTCAAATTGTATTAGAAACAGAAATAATGAAAAACACTTGGTACTAGCTAAGAAATAGAGGGGTAGATCAGGGCAATTGGTTAGGTACACAAGACATAGAACTCAGTGATTATAGCAATCTTCTATTTGATAAACACAAACACTGTTGCTTCTGGGATCAGAACTCACTGTTTGACAAAACCTGCTGGAAAAACTGGAAAATACAACCGTGTTTCCCAGATAATAAGACCTATCCAGAAAATAAGCCCTCCCCTTACTGTGTAAGATTCTTCTAAAATAAGCCCTCCCCTGAAAATAAGCCCGATTGAGATTGCTACTGTAGTGAAGGTGATCCCCTGCACTACACGCTACATTATGGTACCCTCTATATGCACCGTCCCCCCACCCCCCCTGTAAAACGCACGCCACGCTCCGAGCTGCATCCAATCAGAGCTGCATCAGTGAGCGCGTCATCCTGTTCTTTATTGAACTCATTATTGAATAAAGGTACATTTTTTTGTTCACATTTACCTGTTTATTAAAATTTCTATCAATTAAAATAAGCCCTCCCCTGAAAATAAGCCCTCCGGTGTTTTTCTGTCCAAAAAATTAATAAGACAGTGTCTTATTATTGGGGAAACAAGGTATAGCAGAAATTGGGCATAGAGAAATGTGTGACACCACATACCAGAATAAAATACAAATGGGTACACAATTTAGACATAAAGGCTGATACTATAAACAAATTAGGGGAGCAAGGAATAGTTTATCTAATTTATGGAGAATGGAGGAATTTGTGACCAAACAAGAGACAGAGAAGTTTATGAATTGCAAAATGGGCACTTTTGAATGCATTAAATTGAACTGTTCTTGCACAGAGTGCAGGAACAAATAGAGTCAATGCAACCAATGTTAGGAAAGAAGTAGGAAACTGTGAAAGCATTTTTACAATCAGTGTCTCTGATAAAGGCCTCATTTCTAAACTATGTAGAGAACTGAGTTAAATTTACAGGTATAGAAGTCATTCACCAATTGATAAATGGTCAAAGGATATGAACAAGCAGTTTTTAGAGGAAGAAATTGAAGCTATGCTCTAAATCACTACTGATTAGGTTAACCCTTATTTTATTGATATTTTCCCAAAGTAATTAATTAATTATGTTATTTATTTAAATTGAATTTTATGTTTATTTTTATTTTACATCATTCATTTCCACAAGATTTGGAGTTAAAAATGTTCTCCCCATCTATCCTCTACCCACCACCCCAAAAGAGGGATGCCACTGTATATCCCCTCCTTCAACCTGCTCTCTCCTATATTCTCCCTTATGCCCCCTCTCAGTTTCAAGTAGGGCAAGTTGGAGCTCTATACCCTAGTGCCTGTATATATTATTTCCCAGTTGCATGTAAATATATATCACATTTGATTTCAAAACTTTTAATTCCAGATTCTTTCCCTTCCTTCCTCATCTCCCACCCTTACTTGGAAGATAAGCAATTCAGTATAGGTTGCACATGTGTAGCTACACAAAAAAATGTCCATACACGATATATTGTAAAATATTGACTGTCTTTCCCTCCATACTATACCACCTCACACTTGTTCTATTCTCTACTTTGACCCTATATTTTTTCAAAAGTGTGTCCTTCCAACTTCCCTCACTCACAACCTGACCTCTCCTCCATCATCCCCTGTCTCTTCCATTTTCCCCCTACTTTTCTGTAGGGTGAGATACTTTAGTTAATGTATATGTCATTCCCTCCCTAAGCCAAATTCAATGAGAGTAAGTTTTACCTATTCCCTTTGGTCTTCCTGCTCTTCCCCTCCATCGTAACAGTTTTCCCTTGCCTCTTCTGCATGAGATAATTTACCCTATTCTGTCTGTCCCCATCTCCTCCTATTATATTCCTTTCTCACCTATTAATGTCACCTTTTAAGTGTCATCCCTTGTGGTCAACTAGTCCTGTGCCCTCTGTCTTTGTATGTGCCCTCTGAGAAGCCTTCCCTGGATCTGCCAAACTGGTCATGCAAGGCAGGACCTCCACCCTAGACAGCAATCCAGTGCAAGTAGTTTAAAGCAAGAGTGATTACCCCTCAGAATGGTCTCTTTGTCCCCCTAAGATCTTCAGGCCAGCAGCTCTGAAGCAGCAACATGGTGGTGGTGGCTGCATGGACACCAGCACTTCAGCTGCTTCTCCCTCCAGTGGACAGAGGCAGGACTGCACTCCTGGACTTTCTGTTACCAAAGTCCACAATGAACTGACCTCTGAATTTTCTTTGGCATTTATGGGTTGATAATTATTTAAACCAGCACAGCTGTTGATGATCTACTTTCCCTACATCCCTCTAGCTATGGCTGGTCTGGCTGCTCTAGGGCAAAAACCTTGAGCTCACCAGGGGCTGGGCTTTGCTCCCAGCACACTGCTATATACCCTTCCTGCCAGGTTGTCTTCAGTAGGAAGTTTGTTTCTCTCTGTCACTTTGTGTGTTCTGTAGCTCTAAAGTTTGTTTACAGTCATTTTTAGAGGTATTTGGGGTGGTTATAGGGGAGTGCAAGGAATCTTACTGCTTCTATGCCACCATATTGCCTCCTCCCCCCACACTCATTCTTTAGGATTAATTTATTGTTTTAGCTTCCAATTAATTTTAAGCCTCTTTCCATGATACTTTATTACATATAATTTTATAGCATCATCATGTGAGAAGGATGAATTTAATGTTTCTGCCTTTCTGCACTGGATTGTGAGGATTTTGTGCCCTAGTACATGGTCAATTTTTGTGTATGTCCCATGTACTGTTGAGATTAAGGTATATTCCTTTTTATCCCCATTCAGTTTTCTCCAGAGTTGTATCATATATATTTTCTCGAAGATCCTATTCACCTCCTTAACTACTTTTTTGTTTATTGGGGGGTTATATTTATAAAGTTCAGAGAAGGCCAGATTGATGTCCCCCACTAGTATAGCTTTGCTATCTATTTCTTCCTCTAACTCTTCTAATTTCTCCTCCAGGAATTTGGATGCTATACTGCTTGGTTCATATATGTCTAGTAATGATATTACTTCATTTTCAATGGTGACTTTTAGCAGGATATAGTTTCCTTCCTTATCTTTTTAAATTAGATGTCTTTTTTTTTACTTTTTCTTTATCCAAAATAATGATTACTATCCTTGCTTTCTTAATTTTAGCTGAAGTATAATATGTTGTACTCTGGCCTTTTACCTTGACCCTGTGTCTATCACCTTGTTTCAAATGTGTTTCTTTTGACAGCATTTTGTAGGAAACAAGGTTTTTAATCAATTCTGCTATCTGTCTCTGTTTTATGGGATAGTTCATCCCATACTCATTCACATTTACATTTATGATTACTATTTGTTTCTTTCCCTCCATCCTATTCCATCCCCTGTTTATGCTTTTGTTTCTCTCTTCTCCCTTCCCATCCTTAAGAGTTATCCTTTTGGCCACCTCCACCCTCAGTATTTCCTCCCTATCAGCCCCTCACCCTTTTCCTACCCTCCCCCTTGCTAATTGTTCTCTCCCTTCTAAATACCAACCCTTTTCTTACCCCTTTCCCCTCCCACTTCCTCTAGTATGTGATAGATTTTTATACTTAATTAAATAGATTATTTCCTCCTTTAACCAAATCCATTGAGAATAATTTCATATAATGTTCCTTCCCCTACCTTTTTTCCCTCTACTATGTTTTATGCCACTTCATTTGAAATAATTTACTCTTTTCTACTTCCTCCTTTCCTGTTTTCCCATTACTACCCCTTTATTCTCCTTAATAAGGTTTTTTATCTTCCCTTTAGTAAGTTTATACCCCAAACTTCTCACTATGTGCTTCCCTTTTAAATATCATGATAATTAGACAATTTTCAATACTGTCAGGTATCAATTTTCCATACAGAGATGTAAACAGCTTGCTCTTATTAAATAACAATGTGTGTATGTTTTCCTCATTTACCTTTTTATGTCTCTATTGAGTCTTCTATTTGGAGATCAAATTTTTCATTGAACTCTGGCTTTTTAATCTGGAAGGTCTTCAAGTCTTTTATTTCACTTAATGACCCTCTCTTTACCAGAAAGTATATGCTCAGTTTTGCTGGGTAGCTGATCCTTGGTTGTACTCCAAGCTCATTTGCTTTACAAGAAATCACATTCCAATTCTTTCTATCTTTTTAACATAAAAGCTGCTAGGTCCTGAGTGATCATGACTATAGGGCCACAGTATTTGTATTGTTTCTTTCGGGCTACTTGCAGTATTTTTCTCCTTGACCTTATAATTCTGGAACTTGGCTACTATTTTTCTTTTTTGGTTCTTCTTCCTCAGTATAATAGTATTAAATCATTTTTGTTTTTCCACCTTGCTTCTTGCTCATTGTGATTGCCTATTTCCTGACTTTTAAAATGGATTTCTGCTTTTGGGGTAAAGAGGGCTCTGACCATTCTTCTTATGCTGGGTGCTATGGGACTGGTTATTGGCTTTGTATTTTGTCACCTCTGAGTTTCTAGACTGACACTAAGTCCGGATTTTGTTGATGCCCCAGGGATACACGGAAGCTCAGATTATAAGGTATGGGGGAGGTGTGGTCTTGTCACTTCAGTATTTTGCCTCTGTACCCCTGTGCTAGAGTTCTGCCAGGCTCAGCCTCTGTTGGCTGGGTCACACTGGTGTTTGAAGATCTCCCTGATTGTGTGAAGTCACACGTGGGGTCTGGGTGTTAGTGCTTACTGGCACCACCAGCCTGGGATTCAGTATCTTCTGATGATGGGCAGAGATACAGCTTGTTGGGATGCCTTCCTCCCTTCACTTTAGCCTTGACGCAGCCTCAGTTATGTCCTCCTCTAGGATTCTTAAGCTTGCAGCTGGTTCCACTATTTCAGGACATTACCCTGGGGCAATATTCTCTGAGTTTTCAGGGTCAGAGATGATGACTAGAGCACCTAGGGTTACTCTGCCATCTTGACTCCCTGAATCTCTGTTTGGTGACTTTTAAACATCCAAGTTGTGGGTAGCAGTCTCTTATTCAGTCCCTTCAGATCCCATTTACTATGGTGTGAGATCTGGGAATTGCCCCTGTGATGGGTGAATCAAGCTCACCTGTACTTTCTCTTTCTCAATGCTCGTGAAGACTCTATGCTACATCCACGTTTGTGCTCTGTCCACATCTGTTCTCCTTTCTTTATTTTTCATGTGCTTTTTTTTGTTTGTGTTTCCTTTCACATAATGACTTACATGGAAACATGATTTACATGACTACGCATGTAGAACCCATATGTACTTCTCTTTTCATTGTAGAGGAGATAATTTGGAACTCAAAATTTTAATAAAAAGAAAGTTAAATTTTTTTCACATATAATTTGTAAAATGTAATAATATTGACATAAAAATAGATCTTAATATCTATTATTTTATGTAATCAATTTGTACTTCTAAGATATGTTTAATGGTGTCATTGTAAGGAAATTTTGCTTTAGGTTTTTATTTTCTTCTGTTTTACACAGCAGGAGTAGCATAATGCCTAATGTATCAAAGAGACTTGAATAAATTATTGTTTATTGCATCATCATTATCATTAGTATTATCAATCTATCCATGCATTCATCCATTCATTCATTCAATAGTTACTCAAGTATTGTTAATACATAAACACTGAGCAAAGATATAAAGAAGAATAAGACATATTCCCTGACCTCAAGTAGTTTTTATTCTAGTAGATGAATTTTTATTTCTACACATATAGCTCTCATATAATTAATGATGTAAAAATCTGATAAGAAGCACAAAGCTCAGTAATGGATGAGATCAATTCTGTATAAGGGAATCACTGAAAAAAGTAATATTAGATAATATTTTACCAAGACACTAAAGGATGGAGAGGTAGTATATAAATATAATTAAGGGGAAATGGTACTTCAAGGTATAGCCAGTAAGGCATTCATCAAATATTTATTAAACACATACTACATACTGGGCACTGTAATAAGCACTGACAATACAAATATTAAGAACAAAAGAAAGACAATCATTTCTACAATGAAGAAAGACAACATAAAAAGGCAAAAATTGTAAATTGGACAAAAGGAGGAAATTGGATTTGATAAACATTGTGGAGTTTGGGAAGTTAGAAGCAGGAATGACAGACAAGGAAAGAAAGTTTTGCTGGATTTTTCTCCCTCAAAAAGCAGGTGATAGGAAAAAAAATCTTCAATAGGTTTAAGGGGTTGCATGAATGGAAGGATTTTCCAGAATGAAGAGAATATGGGCATAAATAGAAGTTCCACGATGAGTCTGAAAAATTAGAATCAGGTCTGGTAGAAGAATGAGAAATGACTCTACTGAGGTCCTTCTACAAAATAGAGGCTTCCCTAAGGCAACTTACTAGTGAGAAAAAAAGAACTTCACTTCAGGGTGAAGGGAGATTCTAGGAAAATGAGATCACAAGCATTGAGGAAAACTCCAGGGTGAAAGTCAGCTGAGGAATCTAAAATCAGAACTACATCCAGGAAAGGAAAGATATATTGTTGGGTCAAATGTAAATAAGGGCAAAGAAACAAGACAACATATTTAGACATCCCAATATAGTTAGTCCTTAAGATTTGTGAAGGGGAGTAGTATGAAATAAAGTTAGAATGGTAGGTTGATGTTAAATCATGGAAAACCTGCAAGGTGAGACAATGTATTTAGGCTTTATTTGTAATTTCCCAGGCAAAGGGAATTCATTAAATCTATTAGAGAATAAAAAATGGATAATGTTATCAAAATTATTCTGTAGGACTATTAATCTTTGCAATATTATGAATTGGAAATATAAATGAATTTTGAATCAAAAGTTACAGATCTTAATGTAACTCTTATACTTGTACCCATTTGTACCTTATTCTTTTATTCTTTGGCCCAGATTTCCTCAACTGAAAAAGGTGAGGGCTAAACATCATAAGATATCCACTAAATTCTCTTTTAACTTGAAATCTATGATCCAATTATCCTATGACTTGGAATAACAGGTAGGATGAATCAGAGAGAAAAAAAAATAGAATAGGGGAAGGAAGATTAATTAGGATTATTGCTTTTATTTTTAATGTAAATGTCACTAAGAAAACAAATTTGTATGTTTCATCGACATCTCACAAAATTAAATGATTTCTAGGATTTAGCACAAATGACAAGCTTCCACAGAGCTTGATATAATCAACAGACATTCTGCTCCATTTCCTATCCCTGCTGAATAGAGCCAGTAATCCAAGAGGAAGAATGTATGAGTGTGTTTGTATTTCTTTATTTTTCAGAATCTAGTAAGCAAAAGCAAACATAAATCTTGGCTCTAAGCCACAACACTACATTTTCAAAATGTAAAAAGTAAATTATTAAAATTAACATGTCACCAAATGTATCTGCATCTAAATTGCTTTTTATAATTTAAGGATGTATGATTTTCCTAAAAATGAGAACACTTCCAAAATTTGTTACACAATTCTAAAAACAATATATTGCTAATAATCAATTTATATATTGATTGCAATGTGATTTATATTGCAAAGAAGAGATATTCAAGATAAGATGAACTTTTTAACAGAGAAAAAATGAATTGCTTATCCCCATGTTACCATGGTTTCAGTTTAACTGGAAAGTGAAATTGAAAGGTCACTGATAATTCCTGATCATATTCTTTTTTTGGAAATAAAAAGAATAGCACATCTGCACAGTTTAAAAATCTATTAATATATGGAACACATTTTGAAAATTGCACACCCATTATTCAATACTATATTAAACTTATTTATTGATCTTTGCTGGCACAGGCTTTTAGCTGCTGATGCCTAGTCTAGATTAAAAATGAAACTATGCTTCTTTCCTGAGACTTTTATGAGCTCCTCTTCTAAAGTCTCCCCCTGGTGACCCTATTTCTTGTGGTCCGAGCTAATGGGGAAGAAGCTGTGGCAATTCTTACCCACCTGAAAATACTTCCCCTATGCACCTATGGATAGACTAAGGTATTATTTCAGTAGTACTAACAATATGATACTTCAGATATATCATCAGTTTAATATTTGGCATAGGAAACTGACTACCACATATTATGTCGTTTCTTGCGGCAAATGGGTCCAAAATTGCAAATGCACCATAGAAAGTTTATAAATCAGAGACTAGATATAGAGGTGTATATTGCAAACTAGACATCTAAGAAATGTCTCTGAAATTTATAAAATTAAAATAGTTGTTCATGAGCAACTTACTAGATTTAACTTGGGTTATTTAAGACTCCAGCTAGGAATTTAGACTAAGAAAATCTGGTACATATCATATATTAGAATTTATGGGAAAAGCCGCACCTTTAAGTTACTAATGTAGCTAAATAAATTCCTATAAATCAGTCAAGAAATATTTATTAAAAGCCTAATATGTGTCATTCACTGTGCAAAATGCTAAAGATAAAAATAATGGCAAACTATACTTTCTGTCCTCAATGAGTTTGCAATTTACATTTATTACTTGGAGATTATTATAAAAATAGACACCAGCCAAAGAAAATGCCCAGAACCAAGTTATGAAATGTATTGTTCATGGAAGAATTATGAAGTCAGCAATATTAAATTGTTGTGTATGTAATGGAGTGTAAGGTGTAAGAAGAATGGGAAGGTAGAAGGTGGTAGGTTTTCAAAGGATTTAAAAGTTAGAAAGGATTGTGTGTTTGATCCTGGAGTAAATAAAGAATAAATGGGGATGAGTGGGTAAGGAAATCTGGTCAAATCTTTGCCTTAGGAAAATGACTTTTATGGACAAATGAAGGATGATTTAGAATAGAGATAAAATTGAGGTAACTAAGAGGTTATGGGTAAATTAGAAGGAAGTAGTTTTGGGTGAATTATACAATTAGAAGTCAGATTTTAAGGGTTTAAAAAGATAACAAAAGAAAAAAAATCATGGAGACACCTATTGTTTCAAAGAGTTTAGCAGGGTAGATGAGAAATAGGATATAATCAGCAGGGATGGAATAATGAAGTGAAGATTTTTGGAAGAAAGAGGTCATATGGAAATGGTTGTAGGCAGTATGGGAAGAGTCACTGTAATGGACAGTTTGAAAATATGTCATTAATACCTTAAGATATCATATCAAAAAGTCCTTTGTTAGTCTCCATTCACTAATAACAAAGGAAAATAAACAATCTTGTCAACACAAGCTCTATTGAGATGTAATGATCATTTATAAAATAAACTATGAATGAATTAAATATATGCAACATCATTAAAAAAAGACAAATGGTTAACAGTTTCATTGGCAAAGATATAGTCATTTTTGTGTACCAATACTTCATAGTACATGGAAGAATGAACTAATTGGAGAGAAGAGAAAGGAATTTGGTAAAAATTAATCAATTTATCATTAAAGAAAATTTGTACAGTATATTTTCTATGTGGGAAAATGAATGATGTTCACAGTTTATAGACAACTCTGTGTACCAACAGAAGACAGTGAAAGATTTCCAATGTCCAAGGGTATGTAAAAATAATTCTATGGATGTCGCATGAATTTAGCTATAAGATTCAGAAACTTTGCTTAAGACAATATCAAACAAGTATATGCATTTGCCTTTATGCTGGGGGTGGGGGTGGGAAAAATGTTTTTCCCTCTTCAGAACTACATATGAGGTGAAGAATAGTTTTCTCTTTTGATGAAATGTGCACAGAGTATATCAGACATAAGTTTACTCCAGAATTTCTTAATTGTGTGTGGTTTGAAAGCCATTGATAGTTTGGTGAAGTCCAGTGACCCCTTCTCAGAATATTTCTTGACTACAACCATAATTTTTAAAATACGATATGTTTCAGTAAATGTTTAGTCAAAAGAAATATGCGTTTTCCCCATTGAGGTTAACAGTATAACTAAAATCTATACATAAATCCCTTCATTTCAGTTTGTGAGCACACTTTTTGGTTGTCCTACTTTCTCTAGCCAGAGTAAAATTTATAGATTCAAGAAGGCATTCATCTAAGATATATAGGATTAAAAATATATAATTATGTAGTATTATTTTCTGAGTGAATATTCATAACAAATTTACTTAAATCATATACATCTTTGGCATAAGAAATTGATATTGTGTTTTATATTATTAGATATTTCAAAGATTAAAAATAGATTTCACCATAACCTCAATCAGATAATTTTGCAAATACTCAACATGAAACCTTACAGGAATTCAGGTAACTGAGAGCAAAAAGAAATAGTAAGACCCCTTAAATACACTTTATACTCTATTAACTATAAATGATGTACAGATAGTATACACATCCACAAAAAGAACCAATAAACAGAAGAATGTACAGAACAATTTAAATATACATATATGTATATATAAATCGTGTGCATATATATGTATATGTATACAGACACACACACGTGTGTATCTGTTTTTGTCTAACGATAACCTAACCATCTTGAGAATGGGAGGGGAAGGGGGGAAGAAAAAAGAAAAAGAATATATTTACATGATAATTTTGTTGTATATTTGAAAGAAATAGTAAGTTGTGTGGAGTAGACAGTTTTTTGTATAATCATCTGTTTTATTGTATTATATTATAGAAAGTTTTATTCCATAAATTAAAAATAAGATTTGAAAAATGCAAATAAACTATTTGTTTAGATAATATTAATATAAAGCTTATCATGCTAACCCATTAACATGTCTACAATAGACTTTATCATCACTTTTAAACTTAAACTGCCCCCTAACTTCTCATTCTCGTACAAGTACCATAATTTTTCTATTGACCCAGTTTTATAATCAAGAAATCATATTTAGGGGCTCCCAGGTAGCACAGCGAGTAAGAGCGCCGGCTCCAGTGTCAGGATGACTTGGCGATCGAATCCTGGGCTCAGACACTCAGCACCACACCCAGAAATGACTGGCTGTGTAACCTTGAGCAAGTTACTTAACCCCGATTGCTTAAAAAAAATCATATTTAAGTTCTGCCTATATCCAATTATTTGCAAAGTTTTGTCAATTATATCTCTTCCACATCTCCTGTATTTGTGTGAATTTCTTCTCTTATGCCACAAACATCCTCATTCTGGATTTCACCACGTCTCCTGTTTTACAATAGTATCATCATTAATATTCATTAATCAAAAAAATTTTGTTGTATTCTCAATCCCCAAATCACACTCAGCAAATGATGTTGCCAAATATATATATTTTTTTATCAGATCACTTCCCATCTTAATAGTTTCTATGGTTTCCCATTGACTCTAGGATAAAATACATAATTTTCTATTTAATAATTAATTTTTTAAGTATTGAGTATGTCTACCTTTCAAAGAAGATTATTTATAACTCTTACTCACACAAAAGTAAATTTAATAAAAACAAGATAATTTCTCTTCCCTGTATATGACATTGAATTTCTTGCCTCGTGCTTGGGGAGAAGAGTTCTTCTTTGTAACCTTTTTTTTTTTTACTCATCCATTACTTGTCTTGGAGTCCTTCAAGATTCAGATCAAGTACCATTTCCTTCATTTCCTTTCATTAATTCTCTTGTCATTATTGCTTATCTCCATAAAATCATTTTATTTTTATTGTGTATGTTATGTAATTCCTTATTTGGCAAAATGTTGTTTTCCAAAGTAGAATACAGACTTCTTAAGGTTACGGAAATTTTAATCATTATATCATTACTGTACACTGCTTGGCACATTGTAAAGCCAAGTACAAGCAGCTTTCCAGAGGACTGATGCTATGGTTACTTTTTCAAGGTTCTTATTATACTGTGGTATAGTGAACTATCTATTTATTAAATAACAAACCAAGGCAAAACATTCACAGAAATCACAGTACAGCATTCACCATGTAACAAGTCAACAACTTAACACTAAAATGGCCACATAGTTTTCACCAAAGTGACCACATAGTTTTCCAAAAAGTAAAATCATTTAGTAACTCAATCATTTACTATGTCCTTAATTCAATCATCCATAAGGAGGCATGTCTCCTTAATAGACACAAAGTACAAGGATCAAAGTTCTCCACCACTTAGGTCACAGTAAATCATAATCTTCTCATTCAGCATCAGGTACCCCAAAAGTGATCTTTTCATTTTGATGCAAGGCTGGCTCTCAGCTTCCATGCATCCTCTTTCATGGTCCCATCTCCATGTTCCTTGTCCAGCTCATTATCCAGTTCTTCATCCAGTTCCTTGTCCAGATCCCATTCCATATTGAAGTTCAGAGTGTCCAGCCCCCCCCCCCAAGTCCTTCACAGTTCCTGTTTCTGGGAATACAAAGCTTAACAGAGCCACAATAATATTCATGCCCATTGTCGGTACTATCATCAATTCACTATCTGCCTGTCAAAGCAACTCAGACCCACCAACAAAGTTGGAGAGGTGAACAAAAATCATAAGTGCAGTCCCAGGACCTCTGAATCTCTCCTTCAGGACTTCTGTAAGCAGACAACCAGAAAATCCTCTTTCAGGGCTTCCAGTAAGGTCCCAGGGCTTCTGTACAAAGTATCACAAACATCAACAGAGTGCCTTGATAACACAAGTTTTCTCCTTCTTGACTCTGCCACCACAAGAGTCCTTTTTTCAGTTCTTCTCAATTCTCATTCCAGTCCTGAGTCCAGCTATCAGCCCAGCCTCTAGATGCTTACTGAGAGAAATTCTGACCTCTCTCAGCTCGGGCTTTTCCTTATATAAGGTATGAGCTCCTTTCTGTTTGCCCCTTCCTGTTACAACAGGAGGTTCCTCGCACTGTGCAATTCACAAGTTCTGGATAGTAATGCTTGATATATCACACTTGATACAAGGTGCTAAGTGCTTTCCAATACAAGGGAATCTTCAAAATACATTACTATTACCGACAGTAACTTTTTTATTCACATTTCTTCATCAATTCAATTATTCTATTTCATTTTTAAACTAATTTTGCAAAATAATAACAATATGGAAACTTAACTGAAAAAATTATCATCATTTCTTACTTTTTTGAGCAGAAAAATTAATATCAAAAAGGTGGAACTAAAATAGTAAAGTAAAGGCAGGGACTCCACTGAGCTCTACTATAAACCCCTCCAAATATTTTTAAATAATCACTCTAAACCAACTCTAGAAAAGAAAAGCACTCAAAAAGTTGGAGTGAAATAATTTTCCAGTCAAAAACAACTAAAAAGATTTTCATGTCTGTTGCAGAAATGTCTGCTGCAACAAGGTGAAAATGATCTGAAATACTTGAAGATTCTGAACAATAAAAATTATGGTTACTATTATGAGTAAATCAAAAGCACATTGTGGTGTTTGAGAGAGGCATTATATTAGAGCAAATGTTGTTAAATTGTGTTGAATAAAGGACTTCTAGTGATATCTATGGATCCCTTCTTAGAATAATGTTTTTGAATGCTAGATGTAAAATCCATAGCTAACAAAGAAAACAAATTATATATATACATGTATATATATACACATATATAGTATGTATGTATGTATGTATGTATGTATATATGTATATATATTTAAGTTGTTTTTATTTTGTTGTGAAAAGCAAGGTTATAGGCCCCAGGATAAATACCTTTCACAAAATATTTGTAACAATAGAACTAAAAGTTTCATCTCAAAATAATAATATACCTTTATAGAGATTCACATTTTAACACATGATTAACTCAATCACCTCGTAAATCAGATAATAAATAAACACGAATTAGTTATCTAGCTGAATCTGAATTCTCATTAATGCAGATATGTCTCAAGGATAGATGATAATCCCTACATTATATGAAATTAATGTAGGTCTATGTCTGTGTGAAGTCAACAATATTTTATTAGACTCCTTTAATCACATACTGCAACTTATTCAGCCATTCCCCAATTTATGGGCATCCCCTCAATTTCTCATTCTTTACCCCTAGAAAAGAGCTGCGATAGATGTTTTTGTACTTATATGTCCTTTTCCTTTTTGTTTTTTTTTTTACCTCTTTTAGAAAATAGACCTAGTAATATGATTGCTAGGTCAAAGAGTGGGCATGGTTTTATAGCCATTTGGGCATGGTCCTAAACTACTCAATAGAATGGTTGAATCAGTTCATAACTCCACCAACAGTGTAAAATGTTTCATTTTTCCCATATCCCTTCCAACATTTGTCATTTACCTTTCCTGTCCTATTAACTATTGTAATAGGGATAAGGAAGCACCTCAGAATTTTTTTTTAATTTGCATTTCTCTAATCGCTGATGAGTCAGAATATTTCTCATATGAATATAGGTAGCTGTGACTTTTTTCATGAAAATTAATTATATATATTGATGATTTATCATTTGGGGAATGTCTCTTATTATTTTAAATTTGACTCAGTTCTCCATATGTTTGAGGAATTAGACATTTATCAGAGGAATTTGCCTCAATATTTTTTCACAATTACTATTTCCAACTATATTGCGTCCTTCCTATTTGATCCCATATATTTATTCTATTCTCTGTTCTTTCTCCCTGTCCCTCCTCAAAAGTGCTTTACTTCTGACTACAACTCCCTCAATATTCCCTCCCTTCTATTACACCACTATTGTCTTATGCTTTCACCTTCCTACTTTCATATGGTGCAGGATAGATTTCTATCCCCTAATGAGTCTGTAAGTCATTCCTTCTTTGAACCAATTCAGATGAGAGTAATATTAACTCTCACTTCCCAACTCTTCCTCTCCATTGCAAAAGCTTTTTCTTGACTATTTCAGATAATTTACTCCATCCTAACTCTCTCCTTCTCTTTCTCCTAGTATATTCTTCTCTTACCACTTAATTTTATTTTTAAGATATTTCTTCATTTTCTTTTCTATTTTTTTAACCAATTGGGGTTAAGCAACTTGCTCCAGGTTACACGGCCAGTTATTGCTGGGTGTGGTGCTAAGTATCAGAGCCTGGATTCGATCCCAGATCATCCCAACTCTAGTGTCAGTGCTCTTACTGCACCACCTTTTAATATTTTAATGTAAAAGATGCTAAATCATGTGTTATCCTGACTACAACTCCATGATCCCTGAAGTTGTTCCTTTCTGTTTACTTGGAATATTTTTTGTTGACCTTGGAACACTGTAATTTAGCTATAATATTAATGAGACTTTTACTTTTGGGATGTGTTTCAGAATGTAGTCTGTGGATTCTTTCAATTTCTACTTTACCTTCTGGCTTCACAATATCAGAGTAGTTTTTTCTTCATAAGTTCTTGAGAGATAATATCTAGGCCCTTTTTTGGTAATGGCATACAAAATAACCTAATATTTTTTTTTAATTCTTTCCCCTAGACTTATTTTTGTAGGCCAAATTGTTTTTCTAATTAAATATTTCAAACTGTCTTCTATTTGTTCAGTCTTTTGATTTTGTTTTGTCATATCTTGATTTTTCATAAAATCATTAGCTTCCATTTGATCCATTCTAATTTTAAAAGTATTATTTTCTTCAGTGTTCTTTGGTTCTCCTTTTCCATTTTGCCAAGTCCACCTTTTAAGACCTTATTCTTGGGGGCAGTTAGGTGACACAGTGAGTAAAGGAGTAAAGTGCTGGCCCTGGAATCAGGAGGACCGGAGTTCGGTTTCTGTCCTGAGACACTTAACACCCACACAAAAATACTAGCTGTGTAACCTTGGGCAAGTTACTTAACCCCAATTGTCCTCCAAAGGAAAAAAAATCTCATTCTTACCAACTTTTTGGGTGATTTTTTTTCCATTTGGCTTGGTGTCTCTTTTTTTTTTTTTTGTCTTTTTGGAATGGGAAGGCAGGCCAGTTGGGGTTAAGTGACTTGCTCAGGGTCACAGAGCTAGTAAGGGTTAAGTGACTGAAAACAGATTTGATCTCAGGTCCTCCTAATTCCATTGCTGGTGCTCTATTCACTGCACCACCTAGCTGCCCCCCTTAGTCTCTCTTTTTTTTTTTCTCCCCGTTTTTCCCCCACCCATCCCCCCAAAACAGCAGTCCCACAGGATATCCCCACCTCCAATCTGCTCTCTCCCATATTTTCTCCCATACCCGTTTCAACTTTTCCAGTGGATCTCTATGCCTCAGTGCCTGTATATCTTTTTTCTTAATTACATGTAAGATGGTATTAATAATAGTATACACATACACACACACACACACACACACACATATATATATATATATATATATATATATATATATATATATATATATATATATATATATATTTATATTT
>NW_027187314.1:4393573-4448153 GCF_028583685.1 Petaurus breviceps papuanus | reverse complement strand
TTTATATTTGAATATTTGATTTTAAAACTTTCAGTTCCAGATTCATTCCCTTCCCCCCCCCCCTGCCAATCACCCCCACTGGGGGGTCAAGCAGTTCAGTATAGGTTGTACATGTGTGGTTAATGCAAAACAATAACATAGTAGATGTATTGTAAAAGACTGACTATTTTTCCCTCCCTCCTATCCCACCTCCCACTTGTTCTATTCTCTACTTTGATCCTGTACTTTTTCAAAAGTGGGTGCTTCCAACTTCCCTCACCCCAAGCCTGCCCTCCCTTCTATCATCCCCCCTCACATCCCCTTCCCCCCTATTCTCCTGGAGGTTGAGATCCCCTATTTAGTGTGTATTTCCCTCCCTTCTCAAGCCAGATTCAATAGAAATAAGGTTGACCTATTCCCTTTTGCCTTCCTATTCTTCCCCTCCATTGTAACCATTTTCCCTTGCCTCTTCTGTATGAAATAGTTTGCCCCACTCTGTCTCTCCCCATCTCCTCCCATTATATTCCTCTCACCTCTTAATTTCATCTTTTAAGTATCTTCCCTTCCTGTTAAATTGGTCCAGTGCCCTCTATCTATGTATACCTGTAAACATATATATACACATTCACATATGTATTCATATGCCCTCATACCCTCATATAAAGACATATATATATTTCTAATCCCTTCAACTACTGAAAAAAGTTTCATAGGTTACAATTATTGTTTTTCCATGTAGGAATGGTAATAGTTCAACTTTGGCCAGGTGGCTCAGAGAGCAAGAGCACCGGCTCCAGTGCCGGGACGACCCAGATCAAATCCGGGCCCAGAGACTCAGTACCACACCCAGAAACAACAACTGGCCATGCAACCCCGAACAAGCCACTCAACCCCGATTGCTTCAAACAAAAAAATAGTTCAACTTTGATAAGTTCCTTATGATTTCTTTTCCCTGTTTACCTTCTCATGCTTCTCTTGCTTCTTGTATCTGAATGTCAAATTTTCTATTCAACTCTGGTTTTTCAGCAAGAATGCTTGAAAGTCCTGTATTCCACTGAATGACCATATTTTCCCCTGAAACATGATACTCAGTTTTGCTGAGTAGGTGACTCTTGGTTTTAATCCCAGTTCCCTTGACCCCCGGAATATCACATTCCAGGCCCTTCGATCCCTCAGTGTAGAAGCTGCCAGATCTTGGGTTATCCTGATTGTGTTTCCACAATATTCAAATTGTTTCTTCCTGGCTGCTTGTAATATTCTCTCGTTAATCTGGGAATTCTGGAACCTGGCTATAATATTCCTAGGAGTTTTCTTTTTGGGATCTTTTTCAGGAGGTGATCGGTGGATTCTTTCAACCTCTATTTTGCCCTCTCGTTCTAAAACATCAGGGCAGTTTTCTTTGAGAACTTCCTGGAGGATGCTTTCCAGGCTCTTACTTTGGTCATGGCCCTCAGGCAGTCCAAAAATTTTTAAATTATCTCTCCTGGATCTATTTTCCAGGTCAGTGGTTTTTCCCATGAGATATTTCACATTCCCTTCTATTCTTTCATTTGTTTGGATCTGTTTAATAGCATCTTGATTTCTCATAAAGTCATTAGCTTCCATTTGCTCCAATCTAATTCTGAAGCAATGATTCTCCTCAGTGAGCTTTTGAGATTCTTTTTCCATCTGGCAAATTTGACTTTTTAAGGCATCCTTCTCCTCATTGCCTTTTTGAGCCTCCTTTGCCATTTGAGTCAGTCTGTTTTTTAAGGTATTATTTTCTTCAGTCAGGACTCTCATTTCATAATTTTCTTGCATTGTTCTCATTTCTCTTCCCAATTTTTCCTCCACTTCTCTTATCTGCTTCTTAAGGTCCTCTATGGCCTGTAACCAGCTTGTATTTTCCTTTGGTGCAGTAGTTCTGACTTCACTGTTTTCCTCCTGTTCCATGCCTTGCTCCTTCTTATCCCCAAAATAGGAGTGTAATGTTGGAATCTTCTGTCTGCTTTGTTTCCTTTGCCTGCTCATTTTGCCACTCAATGATTTGACTTTTGGGCTTTTTGCCACAGTAGGACTCTGCCACCAGACAGGGGAGTTTTCCTCCCAAATGCTGGGGTTTTCTCAGCTGCCAGAGGTATTAGATGGGTGCCCTCTCTGAGGTCTCCACATGCTCTGGCAAGCTGGACACACACCCCAGGACCTCCACCCTAGACTGCAAACCAGATCCAAGCAGGTTAAAGCAAGAGCGATGACCCCTCAGACTGGTGCTTGGTCCCCCTACACTCTGCAGGCCAGGAGCTGAAGCTGCCACGTGGCACTGGCAGGCTGTGCTGGCGTCTCAGTGGTTTCTCGCTCCCGGGGTAAAAGCCACGCACTCCCACTTCCTGAGTCCCAAAGTCCAGACTGCACTGGCCTCTCACCTTGTCCTTCGCATCTATGTATTGATAAATCTGGAAACAGCCACAGCTGCTGCTGATCTGGAGTCCCTCTGGCTGGCGGCTGGTCAGACCCGCCCTGGGGCTAAAGCCTTGGCGTGGTGCTGGGCTCGGCTCCCAGAGCATTGAGCTGGCTGATTCCTGCTGGCCTTCCGGGCTGTCCTCAGCGGGAGGTTAGCTTCTCTGTGTCATTTTGTGGGTTCTGCAGCTCCAAAGTTTGTTTAGAGTCCCCTTTTTACATGGATTGGGGAGGATGAAAGCCGGAGCTGTGGGAAGGTCGTGCTTCTACTTTGCCATCTTGGCTCCACCCCCCCTTAGTCTCTTTTTAAACATATTATTTTTTTTTTATTTTTTTTACTCAGTTTATTAATTTATTTGGTTTTAGTTTACAACATTTGCTTCTTTAAGTTTTAAATTTTCTTCCCGTCCCTCCCCAAGACAGCAAGCAAGTACAATGTGAAATAGGCTTTATGATACATTACTATTGAACATATTTTCAAAGTACTTATTTGCATAGAGGAATTTTAAAGAATGGAAAAAAGTGGGAGGCTGAGACAAGTTGGTGGAGTAGAAAGAGGACTTCCTCACAATACCTGCTTCTACTTCCTCCAATTTATGTAAAAAAAAAAAAAAAACTCTAGACAAACTCTGGGGCTAAATAACCCACAAAATGACAGAGATAAGCTTACTTTCCCTGAAGACAGCCATAGATGCTAAGGGCAAAGTGAGAGGTCAGTTTTAATAGTAATGTAATGTAAAGATCCCCCTGTACTGGCTTGCTTTTTAAATTGATTGTGTTAAAACCCAGAGCTTGTGAATCCCACTTGTGGCATGTACTTGTTGATGTGAAAAGAGAGGGCTGAACTGGGAGGAGCTGGTGACAAAATTTAGAGACACAAGAAAGGAGAGAAGTAGAATAATTTTTTGGAAGCAGCATCTTGGAGGCAGAGATGGAGAGGATTGCTGAGGGCCACTTTGAATTGCCCAGGACTTTTGAGAATGGCCACCCAGAGCTGCCAAAGACTGAGGATACATGGCTGTTGTGTTGGTACTTTGTCTGTCTGTTTCGAGGTTGTTTTGCCAGATCTGTCCACTGGTGAAAGACAGTCCTGTTGTTGCAGAAGTCTTGGAACCTCCATTTGATTATTAAATGCTGTGCTTAAGCTTGTTGTAACTCTGGGGTAGATTCAATTGTTATACAAGGGTGGGGAACTTTTGACCTTTTTGTGCTCTGTGATTGAACAAATGAATGTACTTTACTTATGATTGGAAACTAATCTCCATTTGAGAACAGGGGCTTTGTGATGGACTAAATGAATGTATAGCCTAGGGGTGGAGTAGTATTTAGAACAGGGACTTCTGATTGATTAAATGAATGTAATGTGCAGGGGTGGAGTAATACTTGATTAAATCACACTTGGGGGTAGTACTTGGAGATTATTGAATCACACTTAGTAAATGCTGTATTTTGAATGATGTTAAATTTTTATTCTATCTGTTCTTAATTTGTCACTGAATAAAATGGAGAGCACCTATGCTGGTATTTTGAACCTTGGGAAGTTGCCTTTGCTTGGCATTACATCCGTGCAGTTTGAACTTTGTGAACCAGGTGTTTGGGAGTGCAGTCTAGCCTTCACCCCCTAGAGGGAGAAGCAGCTGAGGTGCTAAGGCTGTGCAGCCACTGTAGTGTTGCTGCTTCAAAGGTCCTGGCCTAGAGATTGTAGGGGTACCAAGAGACCAGTCTGTGGAGTAATTGCTCTTGATTTTTTCAGGAGTCCCTCTATAAAGTTTGGTTGGATCATATAGTTCATAATTGGAGAGTTAAGGTGAAAAAATAGTGGAAATGTTAGAAGACTATGAAGGGCTTTGAATATCAGAGGATATTTGATCGTGTGATAGGGAGGCACTGTAGTTTATTGAACATAGAAGTGATATGGTCATTGTATCAATGGCAAATATTTCATCTGTTCCTTTACATCAGGTTGTATAATCCTTTCCATATATCTAAATTAATTAAATTATTTCTTATAATACGATACTTTTCCATTAAAGCACATTCCCTGTTAGCTCCAACAAGTGCAAAGCAGGAGAAAGGACAAGAAGACTATGCAGGACTATACACATGAAATTCATAGTCCACAGAGGGTTTATCTGAGATCTTTGCCAAAGTATGACTCTGCTTCCAGAGAGAAGAATACTTTATCCTAAATATCTGGGGTTTTTTGCAACTGTTGTCAGAGCTACTTCTAAGCACCTGTGAATTTTCATTTCTTCTATGGTGATATGGTTAAAGGAAAAGTGTTTACTCCTCCCACAGTCTGTTCTCTGGTATGTGAGTTAACACAGGCATTCTTTTCTACCTCAGAATGGTGAGGAGGATTCCCTCACCACACTGACCACAAAATCTGCCACACCAGGACTCCTCCTCACCCCAGGATGACCTCCCAAGATTGTGACCCAAATCCAAGCAGGGCAAAGCAAGAGCAATTACTCTATGATCAGATTTATTTGCCTCTACCATCTGTGGGCCTGGAGCTCCAGAAGCAACCTCTGCTGCCACTGCTGCTATGACCACCACTTCTATCACACTAGAGGCTGGAGTTAGATTGCACTCTTCTCTTACCCAGGTCCACCAGTTTCCCCACTGACCATTTACATTGTCTTTGGCATTTGTGGTTTGAGTAGTCTGGATACTGCCACAGCTACCAAAGATTCAATCCCCTGAGGCCTGCTTTGTCTGGTCTGTGCCAGTGCAGCCCTTGCAGGACTGTACTTCATTCTCAGCCTAGTGCAATAGACCCTTCTTGCAGGTCTGACAGATATCCTCAGCTGGAAATGTGTTTCATTCTGTCATTTTGTGGGTTTTGTAGCTCCAAAATTTGTTTAGAGTTATTTTTACAGGTATTTGGAGGTGATTAGGGCTCAAACGCAAGCAGTTTCCTGATTTTACTCTGACATCTTGATTCTACCCATCCTTATCTGATTCATATAAAAGGAAAATACAGGGAAGCACCAGGGAAAAAAAAGGACCTGTGGTCCTTTGGGGTTGAAAACTATGAAAAGAAGAGATAGAGAAGAGCAGAGTGTAAAACCAAAGTAAAGCTACTTAGGAAACATGCAAAACTGAGGAATTCCCACAAAAAGGCATGTTACAGAAACATTTTGTGTCTGCCTTCTCCATAGGAGAGTTTGGGAGAAAGCAGAATCTGACCCAGGCATAAAAATCGAAAACAAAAGTTGATGTAAATAGAAAAAAAAATCTCTAAATGAAGATTTAAAATCATAAAGAGTCCAAGAAGTAAATCCAGAAAGAGATTTGCTACATTATGTCTTAGCAGTGCCTCAAGGAAAAAAAATACAGTTACAAGGACTACACTCATTCCAAAAAGAATTAAAACAAGAGGTGTAATACACAATGCTAATGGAAATGAAACTAGAGATGAAAAGTGGTGAAGAGAGGTATTAATATATCATGACCAAGAAGAGAACTCCCTTAAATTTAGATTTGCAGAGGAGAATGTCAGAATAACAAAAGCTTTAAACAAACAACAAAGAAAAATAGCAATAATTTTATTAAAAAGAAAGAAAATCTATGTAATACAATATTTAAAATAACTGAACTGTGGAGGAAGAGTCAAAATGGCGGAGTAAAAGCAGGGAATCACTTGAACTTGTGCCTGAGTCACCTGTAAAATAACTCTAAACAAATTTTAGAGCTACTGAATCCACAAAATGACAGAATGAAATACATCTCCAGCTGAAGTCAGCCTGGCAAACTGAAAAGAAGGGTGTATAACACTGGGCTGGGAGCAGAATATAGTCCTGTGTTGGTTGCACCCACACAGACCAGAACCCCAGGTGGGGGGAACATATCTCAGGGGACTAAATCACTGGTAGCTCTGGTAGTTTCCAGATTTCTCAACCCATAAAAACCAAAGAGAAATAAAAAAGTCAGTGGGGAAACTCATTTGGAACCTGATGAGAAAAGAGCCTTTTCCAGCACCTGCCGACAGGGTGGTGGAAGTGGTGGTGGTGGCTGAGGCAGCAGGGCATCTGCTTCCAGAGCTCCAGGCTCACAGATGGTGGGGGGAGCAAGCCCTTGATCAGAGGGTGTAATGGTAATCTGAAGACCCCTTTTTGTTTTGGCAAGTAAGCAGGTACTTAGGACTTAATAACTAACCAAACCTCTTCAAAAGAAACAGAAGGTATGTACTCCTTCTCCAGAAATAATAGGAAGGAGTTGACTGAAACAGGAATCTAATGTTGTGCGTATATAAGGAAAGCCCCAGAAAGGCACAGTCAGAATCTCTTGATGCACTGCAAAGGCAGAAGCAGCTGCCAGGAGGAGGATGAAGAGGAGCACAGGAGCCCCCTCCCCCCAGGCTGGATGAGGTGATTCTGATATTTTGAACAAGCTGCAGAAGATTGAGAAAGCATGAACAGGATACAGGGACTTTGAATGTTTCTGGCTTGGTTGAGGCTTAAATTCCTGGGAGCAGTAATTGTGAACAATTTGACATGGACTGGGGCCTGTGAACTTCAGTGTGAAACAGGACGTAGCCAGAGGAGCAGAACAAGAAAGTGGATGCTGCCTACCATTGAACCCAGGTGACAGTCTGATGAATCCAGGTAGAATCTGAAACCATGGAAGGGGGGATCCAGGGAATCTGAGAATTGGCCCCAGGTCAAGATGAAAAGACCTCTCTGTGCATACTGAGTAATCATGAAATTTTAGTTTACTAATGACTTTAGGTTGGAAGATTTGTGTATTTTCTAATGATTGTACTTAGGGATTAATGATACTTAGTAATTGACTGCTGAATAAGTGGTTGATTGAGTTAATTTACTGTGCTCCATGAGGGGAAGACTTTGACTGTTGTACTCTGAGATGATCATTTTTTGTTCTAACTATTCTGACCACTTTAGTGAAAACTATGTGGCCATTTTAATGATAAGCTTTGGTGAATACGGTATTGTGATTTTATGTGATAAGTTGTAATATTATAAATGCTGCACCGTGATTTTCTGTGAATGTTTTGCTTTGATTTGTTATGGGATAATTAGTGTTCATTATACTGTGTAATCAGAATCTTAAAAGCTGTTCACAGTAGCATTCTTCTGGAAAGCTGCTCATGCATGGCACTACAGGGGGCAATTGCAGAATCTTTGCTTGTGCTGAGGAAGGGTGCTCTTGCTTTGACCTGCTTGGATCTAGGTCACAGGCTTGGTGTGGTGAGGAGGAAGGCTGGTGTGGCATAGCTTGTGCTGGCTGTGGAGAGTAATGCTCTGCATGGTTATGAGCAAGGTACTTAGAAGTACTTGAGACAACAGCTGTGCAAAACTTCAGAAATTTGTGATACAGAACTCTCCACTTTGGAAGCAAAGTTTTACTGTGGCAAAGAGCTCAAAAGTTAAGTAATTGACTGGCAAAATGAGCAAACAGAGGAAGAGCAATCAGACTATAGATATAGAACCAGAAGAAGACAACAAAGAAAAAAAATCCTATATCAAAAGTCTCCAAGAAAAATATGAATTGGTCTGAGGTCATGGAAGAGGTATAAAGGATTTTGAAAATGAAGAGAAGAGGGAAAATAGGGAAGAGAAAGGACAATGATGAAAGAAAATCATGAAAAATGATTCAACAGCTTGCTAAGGAAACCCAAAAAGTACTGAAGAAAATAACACCTAAAATAAAAAGACTAACTAAAAATGTCAAACAAGTCCAAAAACCTAATGAGGAGAAAATGCTTTATAAATCAGAATTGGCCACATGGAAAGGGAAGTTCAAAAGTTCAATGAAGAAAATAATTTGTTTAGAGTTATAATGGAGCAAATGGAAGTGAATTACTGTATGAGAAATCAAGATATTATTAAACAAATCCAAAATAATGAAAAAAAGAAGACAATGTAAAATATATCATTGGAAAAAACACTGATCTGTAAAATACAGGAGAGATAATTTTAAAATTAGTGGACTACTTGAAAGCCATGATTAGAAAATGAGCCTAGACATGATCTTTCAAGAAATTAACAAGAAAAACTGTCCTGATAAGCAAGAACCATGGGTACAATAGAAATCAAAAGAATATACCAATCACCTCTTGAAAAAAAAAGAGCTCTAAAAGAAAACTGCTAGGAATATTATGGAAAATTTTCAGAGTTCTCAGGTCAAGGAGAAAATATTACCAACAGTTACAAAGAAACAATTTTAGTTTTCTGGAAACACAATCAGGATGCCACAAGATCTAGCTGCTTCTTCATTAAGGAATTGTAAGTCCTGGAATAAGATATTCTAGAAGTCAATAGAGCTAGGATTAAAACCAAGAATCACCTACCAAGGAAAACTGGGAATAATACTTCAGGGGGAAATATTGTCATTTAATGAAGTAGAGGATTTTCAAGGATACTTGATGAACAGACCAGAAATGAACAGAAAATTTGGCTTTCAAATACAAGAATGAAGAGAAGCATGAAAAGGTAAACAAGAAAGAGATACCATAAGGGACTTATTAATGTTAATTAGCTTACATTTCTACATGGAAAAATGATATTTGTAACTCATGAGACTTTTTTCAGTATTAGAATAGTTTTAAAGTACATATATACACACATACATACATATATTTATAAACACATACATATATTTATACACATATATATACATATTTATGTATATTCATATTATGTATGTATATATGTGTATGTATGCATATGAATATGAAGGGATATGATCTAAAAATAATATTAAGATGTGAGAGAGGAATATATTGGGAGAATAAAGGGAGAGAGAGAATTGGGTAAATTATCTCACATAAAAGAGGCAAAAGAACATTTTTATGATGGATGGGAAGAACAGGAAGGTGAAAGGGAATGGGTCTACCTTACACTCATTGGATTTGGCTTAAGGAGGGATTACCATACATAATAAATTGTGTGTATCCCCCTACAGGAAAATAGGGGGGAAGAGGTTAAGGGGGTGGGAGAGATAGAGGGGCGTGCAGATTGGGGGAAGGTGTAGTCAGAAGCAACCACTTTTGAAAAGGGACAGGGTAAAAGGAGCAAGTAGAAGTAATGGGGAATGGGATAGGATGGAGGGAAATATTGTTAGTTTTTTACAACATTGCTACTATGGAAATGTTTTGCAAAACTGCACATGTGAGAACTCTACACAATTCCTTGTTGTCTCAGTTTGGGTGGGTGAGGAGGGAAGAAGGGAGAAAATCTGGGATACAAAGTTTTAAAAATAATTGTTAAAAAATTGTTGGTACATGCATTCTGGAAATAAGATATTCAGGCAATGGTGTATAGAAATACATATTGACTTAAGAGATAGTAAGGGTGAAGGAGGTAAGGGGTGGGATAGGTGGAAATATATGAGTACAGACTGGAGAAATGAGAAATCAGTATGCTTGCCACCTTGGGATTGATGGTAGGGGAGTGATGGGGAAAACATTTGGAATTCAAAATCTTGTGGAAATGAATGTTGAAACTAAAAAAATAAATAAATAAATTCTGAATTAAAAAAATTCTTCATTCAACCGGGAAATAAGATATATAGGAAATGCTGTATAGAAATCCAATTTGCCCTACAAGAAAATATGGAAAAAAGGGGGAAAGGTGAATAGTGAGGACAGAAAAAAAGAGAGGTTGGGGGAAGGACTAATCAATATGCTTGCCATCTTGAGGTAGGAAATGGGGGGCAGATGGAGAGGAAATTTGGAAATCGTTATCTTGTGGAATTGAATTTTGAAAAGTAAAATATGCTAATAAGTATTTAATTAAAAAGTAAAAAATATAAAACAACTGAACTAGAAAATAAAGGATATTAAATAAAAGAATCATTGCATCATCAGAAAATCATGACGAAAATTTTGATATTGTGTTTTGAAAAATCATCAAGGAAAATTCCCAAACTCCATTAGAACCAAATGACAAAGTATAATATATATATATAAAAATAAATATAAATAATCCATTCTTAATCTCCTAAACTGAAACTCAAATTTGAATTTCCATCTATGCTATAATCACAAATTAGTGTTTGTAGTTCAAAGGCAATCTATAAAAAGAAATAACGAAAAAAGAAACACTTTGGAGATATTGGTATTATTTCCCAAGACTTGGAAGCTACAATAATAACAAAGATGAGAGGTTGGAATACAATATTCCAAAGGGCAAAAGATAAAGACTTTAAGCCAAAAACAATAAAATCCAATAAAATAGTGTTATTATATAAAAAAGATAAGATAATTAATGAAATGGAATAAATTCCAAGCATTCCTCAAGAGAAGTCCAAAATTGAATAGAAAATTGAAAATGTGAACACAAGAGTAAACATAAGTATAAAAAAGTATTTCTTAATCATTTTGAGGGAATGATGTGAGGCATTATTTACATATTTATAAGAGGAAACAAAACAAATTTTTGGAAATCTGGATAGCTATTTGTCAGGAATAAAGAATAGACCAAAATCTGAACTTATATACTAAATCAAATGTAAGAAGCTTATATATCTTAGGTATTAAAAATATGGTATAATAAAAAAGCATATATAACCCCAACTATAGAGAATGGAAAAAGTCCATAACAAAAAAAAAAAAGAAATTAAAATGATACCCAAAGGTAAAATTCACAATTCTTGACCCAAAATATTCTTCAAAAAAATTTGTACAAAGATAACAGTTCACTTAAAATTAGAAGGAAAACCATTAACTCAGGAGAACCAATATTTGCAGTCTTTCTCTGATAAAGACATTTATGAACAGATTCACATTCATAAAAGAAGTGTTTCCCAATAGATAAATGATTAAAGAATCTAAATTCAAGAGGGAAAAAAATGATCTATCAAAAATCACAAGAGGAAAAAATTATCCAGCAAATAAATATTCATCAGTGTTATCAAAATTAAAGCAACTCTGAGGCTTCACTTTGTAATCATCATATTGAAAAAAAATGTGAAAATTGGAAAAAAATAATTATTGACAAAGTAATTACTGAAAAGTATATACCACTGTCTGTGGGTCTATGAATTACTCCAACCATTTTGGAAAACAATTTGGAACTATACTCCCAAATTAATTAAACTTAAAACTCTAAAAAGTGACTACTATGGCCTAGGTATGGCATAATATAACCCTGTATAGTGTTTTATAATAATCATTATTTTATGGATAAGGAAGGTGAAATTGAGGTAGTTTAAGTGACTTACCTAGGGTTATATGGACTGGTATCTAAAGCATAATTTAAACTCAGATCATCTTACCTACAAGTCTAATGCTGTCTCCCGGGCTTCATCTAGAAGACTCTATGGCTGGCTCCTTGTATCTCTACAACTGCTAGACTCAGCTTCTTTGTGTCTTTGTACTTTCTTTGTGTGTTTTTTTTTTAATTTATTAATTCATTTATTTTTTTTGTTTGTTTTAGACATCAACTTCCATAAGTTTTAAATTTTCTCCTCCTCCTTCCCCCCTTCCTCCCCAAGAGAGTATGTACTCTGAAATAGGATTTACCACATACATTCCTATTAAACACATTTTCACATTAGTCATGTTACATAGAAGAATGATAATGAATGGCAGAAACCATGAGAAAGAAAATGAAACTAAGTAAAACAAAAAATAAAATAATTTGCTTCATTTTGTGTTCCAACTCCTTAGTTCTTTCTCTGGATGTGGATGGCTTTTTCCATCATGAATCCTTTGGAATTGTTTTAAGTTCTTGCATCGCTGAGAAGGGCTCAGGCTATCAACATCAGTCACTGCACGCTGTGTCTGTTACTGGTTTTCTGGTTCTGCTCACTTTACTGAGCATCAGTTCATATAACTCTTTCTAGCTTTTTCTGAAGTCCACCTGCTCTTCATTTCTTACAATGCAATAGTATTCTGTTACATTCATATACCACAGCTTGTTCAGTCTTTCCTCAACTGATGGGCAGCCTTCACTTTCCAGTTCTTGGCCACCACAAAAAGAGTTTCTATAAATATTTTTGCATACATGGTCCTGTCCCTATTTGTATAATCTCTTTAGGATACAACCCTAGAACCAGTATTGCTGAGTCAAAGGTCATGCACACATTTTTATAACCCTTCGGCAATAGCTCCAAATTGCTCTCCAGAAAGGTTGGATCAGCTCACAGCTCCACCAACAATGTAATAGTGTTCAAACTTCCCCACATCTTTTCTAGCATTTATAATTTCCCTGTATTTTCATGTTAGCCAATCTGATAGGTATGATGTGGTAACTCAGAGTTGTTTTGATTTTCATCTCTGTGATAAATAGTGAAAAATCCTCTGTTTTGTATTCAAAGCCCTTTATAACCTGCCCCTCACTTCCAATCTTGTTCCACCACCACCATCACATATTGACCTTGCCATTTCTCAAGGGACTCCATCCCTAGACTCTGGAGATAGTCACTGAATCTCCCCATGGCTAGAATTCTCTTCTTCCTAATCTCTATTTCCTGGCTTTCTTTGGATTTCACTAAAGCTCAACTAAAATCTCAAGGATTCTTACAAGAAGACTTTTCCAATCTCCCTTAATTCTAGAGCCTCCCCTATACTGATTATTGCTAATGTATCACCTGTTCTGGGTTGTTTCCTTGCCTCCCCAATTAAACTGTGATCCCTTTGAAGGCAGGGATTATCTTATGTCTATCTTTGTATCCCTAGCACTTAGCTCAGAGCCTGGCACAAGCCACAGAGTGGCTTAATTTTTTTTTTCAGTTTTTTAAAAACTTTCTTTTCTTTCATTGTATTTTATTTATTTTTAGTTAATGGTATTCATTTCTACAAGATTTTGAGTTGCACATTTTCTCCCCGTCTTTCCACGATGCACCACCCCAAAACAGCAATCCCACTGAATAACCCCTTAAGCAATCTCCTCTTTCCTATATTCTCCACCATCCACCCTCTGACATTCCAGTAGGGCAAGATGGATCTGATTACCCCAGTGCTTGTATATCTTATTTCCCCGATGCATGTTAATAATAATAATAATTATTATTATTATTTTCTTAAACATTTTATTTTAAATTATACCTTCTTTCCCTTCTTCTCTAATCATCCACCTTTACTGGGAAGATAAGCAATAAAGGATAGGTTGTACATGTGCACTTACACAAAACATTTCCATAGTGGATATGTGTAATGGAAATGGAAATTTTTAAGATCTTCCCTGCCCCTAGGCTTAAGTGCACCTGGAGCCTAGGGTGGAAGGCTTGTTTTTCAGTAGATACTTTTTGATTGGCCAGTGGGTCCAGAAGGTTGTTACATTCTCTGAGCCAGGAGGAGGCTATATAAACGCTGATTTGAGGCTTTGTTTTGGGGGGCTCACTTTGAGAAGTGTTCTGTGATTTGATCAGATGAAACTATGGGAAGCCTTTGTTGAGAGCCCCCAGGCTTTGAAAAACCCAGATGTTGATTTGGTATGGATATAATGGTTGGTCAGTTTCGAAACTGTCTACTTGATCGGTTTCTCTGTCTTGATAATTCTGTCTGTATATTCTGAAGTTCTGGGTGCTGACCTTTGCCCCCTGAACTAGGTAAACGATATATGTTTAACTGATTAAAGTAAGCTTGTTAACCCATTTTGAGTGTCTTTCCTTTATCAAAGCAGATCCAAGGACCTTTGTTAGCAGCCACCCTGGGGACGCTGGGGTGCTTGCTGGTACTATATAGTGAAAGCCTGACTATATGTCCATCCATCCTATCCTGCCCCTCACTTGTTCTATTTTTCTTTTACTTTGACCGTGTTTTCAAAAGTGTGTGCTTCTAACTACCCTCCCCTCCTCAATTTGCCTTAACATCATCCTCCTTGTAATTCCCTTCCTCCTTACTTTTCAGTAGGTTAAGGTACCCAATTTAGTGTGTATGTCATGCCCTCCTTAATCCAAATTCAATGGGAGTAAGTTTAAAGCATTTCCTTTCACCTTCCTGTTCTTCCCCTCCACTGTAATCATTTTGCCTAGCTTCTTTTATGTGAGATAACCCTATTCTATCTCTCCCTATCTCCTCTTATTATATTCATCTCTCAAATTTTAATATTATTTTTAGATATCATCCCTTCCTATTCAATTTATCCTGTTAACTCTATGTATACATATAAACATATACAGAAATCCTCACATACACACACATGTATTTATGCACACATATACCTTCCTATATATTTATACTTACACACACACATACAAATTCCCTTTTACTAAACTCATACTGAGAAAAGTTTCATAAGTTAAAATTATCATTTTACTTTTTTAAATTTTGTTATCTTTATTATTTGTTTACTTTTAGTTTTCAGGGTTCAGATCTGCAAATACTTTCACATTAGACATTAGTCAGGTTATAAAGAAGGATTGTATCAGATGGAATGAACAATGGGAAAGAAGAAACAAAACCAAACAAGAAAAAAAAAGGAGGTAGTTTTTTTTTTTTTTCCCCATCTGGATTAAACTCAGTTCTTTCTCTGGTTGTAGACATCTCTCTGCATCATTAGTCTTTTGGGGTTGACTTATAATGCTGCATTGCTGAGAAAAGTCCAGTCTATAAAAGTTGGTTGTCACACATACATTGTGTCTGTAATTGTGTACAAAATTCTTCTGGCTCTGCTCTTCTCACTCAGCATTGGTTCGTATAAGCCTCTCCAGGTAAATATCAACTCCATCTAGTCCTTGTTCCTTATAGCACAATAGTATTCCATTAAATGCATATAAAACAATGTGTTCAGGCATTCCCCAATTGATGAGCACCCCTTTAATTTCCAATTCTTTGCCACCACAAAAAGACCTGCCATAAATATTTTTGAACATACGGGTCTTCCTCCCACTTCTATGATCTCTTTGGGATACAGACCTAAAAGTGGTATTGCTGGGTCAAAGGGTATGAAATTATTTATAGACCTTTAGGCATAATTCAAGATTGTTCTCCAGAATGGTTGGATCAGTTGACATCTCCACCAGAAATGGATTAGTGTTCCAATTTGTGCACATCCTCTCCAGCATTTGTCATTTTCCTGTTTTGTCATCTTAGCCAGTCTGCCTGGTGAGATGTGGTACCTGAGAGTGTTTTGATTTTCATTTATCTAATCAATAGTGATTTAGAGCATTTTTTTCATTTGTGTGTGTGTGTGTGTATATATGTATATATATATATGTATATATATATATATATATATATATCTTTAATTTTTTCCTCTGAAATGTACCTGTTCATATCTTTTGACCAAATCTCAATTGGGGAATGAATTGTATTTTAATAGATTTGATTCAATTCTCTGTATATTTTTTTTTCAATTCACAATAAATTTATTTTACATAAAGAAAAAAGCTTGCCGTTAATGAAAAATTCAGTAGAAAGAGAGAATCCTGTAAGAAAACATCCTTGGCACAAAGTAAAAAGCTCTTAACATCAAGTCTGAAGCAATGAAAAATTTACCATGCAACATTATTGGCAGAAAAGCTTAGTTCTGATGACTGGTAGTTTCTGAGTCTCTTTTAAGATATTAACACGAAAGACACTTAAACCTGCTTTACATAGTTAATCATTTATAAATATCATGTCATAACTGGTAGCCTGGATGGAGACCCCCACTTAGTTGAGCAGTTCTAAGTAAGTAATTGGTACTTTGTCCTTTTGATTTCCCCTTTCACCCATCAGCCAGTCTGAATCCATGCCAACGATACTGTACACTGTAAGATCACCTCAGCTGCGAGAAGTGATAATTCACTATTATTTGTGGCATCACAATCATAGAGAACCATGGCTTTCCTACTTCCACTGGATCCCTTCAAGTCACTGAGGGAGGGAGTAACAATTGTGCTACTTGTTGAAGGCAACAGAGAGGAAGTGAAGGCATTTGACACGGAACTTGTGGAAGCTTGATTGTTGTTAGATATGAAGGCAGATGGAAAACTCCCAAGTTGTTTCTGCAGGTGCAGCATGTACTGGTAGCACTGAGCTTAGCAAGTCATTTGGGCTTCCACAAAGTCATTCAGGCAGCGAAGATGGTGGGCATGTGTACTACTGATCCCTTCCAGAAGGAGTCTGGTATTCTGTGCTTGACTGTCAAATTCACTCTGAGTTATTCTTAATTGTTGTTCAGCTGAGGCTCTAGTCTCTGTAGTTTTTGCCTTTTTCAGTCTGGTCTTTGCTGCATCCAAATCAAGTCTCTTATTTTGCAGTAGTTTCTTTTCTTTAGCAATTGTTTTTTAATCTTCTTCTATAAAGTTTCTTAAAGGAGTAAGAAAGTATATTGCTGATGTATGAATCAGTTTTTTGTCTGCTCTTCCAATTCATTTTTGTGTTTCACCACATTTGATGAGGGCATTACCATACGCAATTCCAGGGCCAAACTCATTCCCTGCATCAGTAATGTATTGACCTAAGAGTTCTTGGTTGTTTATACAACTTGGAGCGTTTTTATCCAACTTCTCCTAAACAAACTCTTCTATTCTAGCATTGAGATTTGGCAGCCACACCACCTCTGTTTGCTTCATAATTTTTTTTTTTATGTCCACTGTTTGGTGCATTCAGCTTAACTAAGAAGATTCTCTAAGTGAGCATCCAATTCAGTCTTCTCCGCCTGACCAAGCTTTTCTTCTGTGAACTGCACCACGCCGCTGAGGAAGGTGCCTGTTTCTGCCTCCAGCTTCTTCACCTTGAAATCCATGTTGCTCACTCAGGGCTGGAGCCAAAGGCAGAGCCAGAGTGGGCGGAGCCACCTCCGCTGCCACCACCACCGGCTCACAGGGAGCAGGGAGTGGTGCGTGGGAGGCAAGGGCGGGGCCTGGCCCTGGAGAGGAAAGAAGCTGTGCAAGGGGAGGGGAGGGAATGGAAGGGGAGGGGAGAGGAAACACCAATTCTTTGTATATTTTAGAAATAAATTCTTTATCAGAGGCCTAGGCTGTAAAAGTTCTTTCCCAATTCCCTCATAATCTTGGTTACATTGGCTTTGTTTGTACAGAAGCTTTTCAATTTAATGTAATCAAAATTATCCATTTTGAATTTTGTAATTCTCTCTAATTCTTGGTTGGTCATAACTTTTTCCAGTCCACAAATCTGAAAGGTAAACTATTCCTTGCTTTCCCAGATTGCTTACAGTATCAGTCCGTATACCTAGATCATGCACCCATTTTGATTTGATTTTGGTATATGGTGTTAGATAATGGTCTAAGCCCAGTTTCTGCCATACTATATTCCAGTTTTCTGAGAAGTTTTTGTCAAGTACTGAGTTGTTATCCCCAAAACTGTGGTTTTTGGATGTATCAAACAGTAGAATACTATATTCATTGACTGCTAAGTCTCATGTACCCAATCTATTCCATTGATCTACTATTCTATTCCTCAGCTAATACCAAGTAGTTTTGAGGATTGCTGCCTTATAATACATATTAAAATCTGCTACAGGTAGTCCACCTTCCCTAGCATTTCTTTTCATTAATTCCCTTGATATTCTGGACCTCTTGTTCTTCCAAATGAATTTTGTTACTATTTTTTCTATCTCTATAAAGTAGTTTTTTTGGTAAATTGTTTGGTATTGCACTAAATATATAATTTAATTTAAGTAAAATTGTCATTTTTATTATATTAACTTTACCCAGTCATGAGCCAGTGATGTTTTTCCAAATAGTTAGATCTGATTATTTGTGTTAAAACTTTTTTGTAGTTGTGTTCATATAGGTCCTGGGTTTGTTTTGGCAGGTAGATTCACAATGATTTTATAATGTCTATGGTAACATTAAATGGGATTTCTCTTTCTATCACTTGCTGTTGAATTTCATTAGAAATATACAGAAATGCTAAGGATTTATGTGGGTTTATTTTATATCCTGAAACTTTGCCAAATGTATTTATTGTCTCAAGTAGTTTTTTTTTCCTTAATTCTATAGGATTATCTAAGTATGTCATCATATAATCTGCAAAGAGTGATAGCTTAGTCTCTTTTTTGCCTAATTTGTTTCCTTTGATTTATTTTTTCTTCTCTAATTGCTACATTTCTATAACCAGATTGAATAAGAAGGGTAATAGTGGACACCCTTGTTTCATCCCTGATCATATTGGAAATGCTTCTAGCTTATCCCCATTACATACAATACTTTCTGATGGCTTTAAATAGATGCTACCTATTATTTTAAGAAAGGCTACATTTATACCTATAATTTCTAGTGTTTTTAATAGGAATGGATGTTGTAGTTTGTCAAAAAATTTTTCTCCAACTATTGAGACTGTCATATGGTTTTTGCTAGATTTATTGTTGATATACTCAATTATACTGATAGTTTTCCTAATGTTAAACCATTCTTGCATTGCTGGAATAAATCCTAACTGATCAAAGTGTATTTTTCTTGTGATAAGTTGCTGTAGTCTTTTTGATAATATTTTATTTAAATTTATTGCATCTATATTCATGAGGAAAAATGGTCTATAATTTTCTTTTTCTATTTTATTTCTTCCTGATTTAGGTATCAGTACCATATTTGTGTCATAAAAAAGAATTTGATAGCACTCCTTCACTAATTTTCCCAAATGTTTTGAAGAGTATTGGAATCAATTGTTCCTCAAATGTTTCATAGAATTCACTAGTAAATCCATCTGTCTCTGGAGATTTTTTCCTGCGCAGTTCACTGATGATTTGTTTGATTTCTTTATCTCAGATGCAGTTATTTAAGTAATTTACTTCTGCTTCAGTTAACCCCAGCAACTTATGTTTTTGTAAATATTCATCCATTTCACCAAGATTGTCAAATTTATGTGCATGCAATTTGGCAAAATAATTCTTCATTATTGTTTTAATTTCCTCTTCATTGGAGTTTGATTCACCTTTTTAATTTTTATACTTATGCTTTGCTTTTCTTCTTTCTTTTTTATCACATTGCTAAAGGCCTATTCAATTTATTTTTTTTTCATGAAAGCAGCTCTTAATTTTATTCATTAATTCAACAGTTTTCTTAATTTCAATTTTATAAATCTCTCCTTTGGCTTTCAGTATTTTTAATTTAGTATTTAATGGGTGTTTTTCAATTTGTTCTTTTTCTAGCTTTTTCAATTGCATGATCAATTCATTGACCTCCATTTTTTTCTAATTTGTCATATATTCATTCAGGGAAATAAAACTTTTTCTAAGAACTG
The DNA here is from genome assembly GCF_028583685.1 of Petaurus breviceps papuanus. NCBI lineage: Eukaryota > Metazoa > Chordata > Mammalia > Diprotodontia > Petauridae > Petaurus > Petaurus breviceps. The sequence goes on along the minus strand of NW_027187314.1, from coordinate 4,428,634 downwards.
CCTTTGCTGCATCTGACAAATTTTGGTATGTTGTCTCATTAGTGTTATTCTCTTGAATGAAGTTATTGATTGTTTCTATAATTTCTTGCTTGAATCACTCATTCTTTTTTTTTAATTTGTTTGTTTCCTTTTAATTTACAGGATTCAATTCCACAATTCCTTGAATTTCACATTTTGTCCCCCTCTCTCCCCTCCCCCCCATGGCGTCTTATAATCAAGTATAGGATCTGTAGATACTTTCACATTATACAATGGTCAGGTTATAAGGATTGTACCAGCTGGGATGAAAAATGGTATAGAGGACATAAAATCAAATAAGAGAACAAAAAAATATCAGGTATTTTGCTTCCACCTGGATATAAATTTAGTTCTTTCTACTTCTTTCTCTGGATGCACGTTTTTCTCTCCATCATGTGTCTTTTGGGATTGACTTATATCCCTGCGTTGTTGAGAAGAGTCCAGTCTATCAAAGTTGGTCATCACACATATGTTGTGTCCATAATTGTGTACGAATTCCTCCTGGTTCTACTCTTCTCACTCAGCATCAGTTCTTTTAAGCCTCTCCAGGTAAATATGAAGACCGCCTGCTCCCCATTTCTTATAGCACAATAATATTCCATAACATGCATATACCACAACTTGTTCAGCCATTCCCCAATTGATGGACACCCCCTTAATTTCCAATTCTTTGCCACAACAAAAAGAGCTGCTATCAACATTTTTGTACATATGGGTCTTTCTCCCATTTCTATGATCTCTTTGGGATATAACCCTAGGAGTGGTATTGCTGGATCAAAGGGTATGAAAGTATTTATAGCCCTTTGGGCATAGTTCCAGATTGCTCTCCAGAAAGGCTGGATCAGTTCACAGCTCCACCAACAATGCATTAGTGTTCCAGTTTGCCCACATCCTCTCCAGCATTTGTCATTTTCCTGTTTTGTCATCTTAGCCAATCTGACTGGTGAGATGTGGTAACTCAGTGTTGTTTTGATTTGCATTTCTCTACTCAATAGGGAATTTCTTCATGTGCTTATAGATAGCTTTAATTTCTTTCTCTGAAAACTGCCTGTTCATATCCTTTGACCATTTATCAATTGGGGAATGACTTGTATTCTTATAAATTTGACTCAGTTCTCTGTATATTTTAGAGATGAGTCCTTTGTCAGAGACATAGGTTGTAAAGATTCTTTCCCAATTTCCCACCTCCCTCTTAATCTGGGTTACATTGGCTTTATTTGTACAGAAATTTCTCAACTTCATGTAGTCAAAATTATCCATTTTACATTTTACAATGTTCTCTAATTCCTGTTTCGTCATAAAGTCATTCCCTCTCCACAAGTCTGATAGATAAACTATTCCTTGTTTTAGCAGACTGCTTACAGTATCAACCTTTATACCTAGATCATGAACCCATTTAGACTTGATTTTGGTATATGGTGTTAGATAATGATCTATGTCCAGTTTCTGCCATACTTTATTCCAGTTTTCCCAGCAGTTTTTGTCAAATAGTGAGTTCTTATCCCAAAAACCAGGGTCTGGGGGTTTTGGGGATAAGAACTCACTATTTGACAAAAACTGCTGGGAAAACTGGAATATAGTATGGCAGAAACTGGACATAGATCATTATCTAACACCATATACCTATTGAACTAATAAATAAAACCAAGAGCTGATTTTATGAAAAAACCAACAAAATTGATAGACCCTTAGTCAATATGATAAAAAAAAAGAAAGAAGAAAACCAAATTATGAGTATCAAAAATGAAAAGGGTGAATCTACCTCCAATGAAGAGGAAATCAAAACAATAATTAGGAATTATTTTTCCCAATTGTATGCACATAAATTTGACAATGTTAGGGAAATGGATGAATATTTAGAAACATACAAGTTGCCCAGATTAACTGAAGAGGAAGTAAATTACTTAAATAATCCCATCTCATAAAAAGAAATTGAACAAGCCATCAGTCACCTCCCTAGGAAAAAATCTCCAGGGCCAGATGGATTCACTAGTGAATTATACCAAACATTTAAAGAACAATTGATTCCAATACTCTACAAATTATTTGGGAAAATTAGTGAAGAAGGAGTCCTCCCAAATTCTTTTTATGACACAAATATGGTACTGATACCTAAATCAGGAAGAGATAAAACAGAGAATGAAAATTATAGACCAATCTCCCTCATGAATATAGATGCAAAAATTCTAAATAAAATACTAGCCAAAAGACTACAGCAACTTATCTCAAGAATAATACACTTTGATCAGGTAGGATTTATTCCAGGAATGCAAGGATGGTTTAATATTAGGAAAACCATCAGTATAATTGATCATATCAACAATAAAACTAGCAGAAGCCACATGATCATCTCAATAGATGCAGAAAAGGCTTTTGACAAAATACAACATCCATTCCTATTAAAAACATTAGAAAGTATAGGAATGAATGGAGCCTTCCTTAAAATAATAGGTAGCATCTATTTAAAGCCATCAGCAAGTATTATATGTAATGGGGAGAAGCTGGAAGCATTTCCCATAAGATCAGGGGTGAAACAAGGGTGTCCACTATCACCCCTCTTATTCAATCTGGTACTAGAAATGTTAGCAGTAGCAATTAGAGAAGAAAAAGAAATCAAAGGAATCAAGTTAGGCAAAGAAGAGACCAAGCTATCACTCTTTGCAGATGATATGATGATATACTTAGAGAATCCTAGAGAATCAAGTAAAAAACTGCTTGAGACAATAAATAAATTTGGCAAAGTTGCAGGATATAAAATAAACCCACATAAATCCTCGGCATTCCTATATATTTCCAATGAAATTCAACAGCAAGAAGTAGAAAGAGAAATCCCATTTAAAGTTACTGTAGACATTATAAAATATTTGGGAATCTACCTGCCAAAACAAACCCAGGACCTGTATGATCATAACTACAAAACACTTTTCACACAAATAAAGTCAGATCTAACTAATTGGAAAAATATCAATTGCTCATGGCTGGGTCGAGCTAATATAATAAAAATGACAATTTTACCTAAATTAAATTATATATTTAGTGCCATACCTATTAATTTACCAAAAAACTACTTTATAGAGTTAGAAAAAATAGTAACAAAATTCATCTGGAAGAATAAACGGTCCAGAATATCAAGGGAATTAATGAAAAAAAATGCTAGGGAAGGTGGACTAGCTTTACCAGATTTCAATCTGTACTATAAAGCAGCAGTCATCAACACTACTTGGTACTGGCTTAGAAATAGAGGAGTGGATCAATGGAATAGATTAGGCACACCAGAAGTCAAAGACTACAGTAAAGTATTGTTTGATTGAATCACTCATTCTTAACAAGGTAATTGATTAATTTCCAATTAGTTTTTATTCTATCTTGTCATGGCCCTTTACTGCATTTGATTTTTATTGCATCATTATTATCCAAAAAGGATGAATTTAATAGTTTTGCCTTTCTGAACTGAATTGTGAGGTTTTTATGCCCTAGTACATGGTTGATTTTTGAGTATGTACCATGAACTGCTGAGAAGAAGGTATATTTTCCCTGTTTTTTGATGTTAATCTATCTGATAGGTATGATATGGTACCTAAGAGTTGTTTGAATTTGCATTTCTCTAATCAATAGCGATTTCGAGCATTTTTTTTCATATGACTAGAGACAGCTTTAATTTCTTCATCTGAAAACTGCCTGTTCATATCCTTTGACCATTTATCAATTGGTTGATGACATGTATTCTTATAAATTTAGTTTTATTCTCTGTATGTTTAAGAAATGAGGCCTTTATCAGAGATACTGACAGTAAAAAATTGTCTCATATTCTTAATCTAATGTAATCAAAATTAAACATTTTATATTTCATACTGTTTTCTATCTCTTGATTCATCATAAATTATACTTTTCTCCACAGATCTGACAGGTAAGCTATTACTTGCTCTCCTCATTTGCTTATAGTATCAGTCTTTATTTCTAAATCATTTAACAATTTTTACTTTACATTGGTACACAATGGAAGATATTTGTCTATGCCAATTTCTGCCGTATTACTTTTCAGTTTCTTAGCAGTTTTTGTCTAATAGTGAGATCTTACCCCAGAACCTGGAGTCTTTGCATTCATCAAACAGTAGATTAACTACAGTCATTGACTACTTTGTCTGGTATACCTAAGCTATTCTACTGACTCACCACTCATTGTCTTAGCCATCACCAAGTAGTTTTGATGGCTGCTACTTAATAATGCAGTTTTAGATCTGGTAGAGCTAGATCACATTCATTTGAATTTCTTTTCCTCATATCCCCTGACATTCTAAACCTATTGTTCTTACTGATGAATTTTGTTATTGTTATTATTTTTTTTTAATTTCCATCTTCATTTGTGGTGAATTCACCTTCTTCATTTGTGATATTATTTATTTACTTTCCTTTCTTTTATTTAATCAAATCAAAGTTTAGTCTGTTTTATTGTTTTTTTTTTCATAAAACTATCTGTTCAATAGTTTCTTTAATATTAACTTTATGAATCTCTCCTATGATTTTTTTAAATTTATTAATGTGTTTGTTTCCTTTTAGTTTACAGGATTCAATTCCACAATTCCTTGAATTTCACATTTTGTCCCCTTTCCTCCCCTCCCCCCCCTATGAATTTTTGAATTTCTAATTTGATATTTAATTGATGATTTTCAATTTATTAATTTTTTAGCTTTTTTAACTGCATGTGTGCTTCTGGACTTAGGATAAATGACAGTAAGTGCCCATATAATCAAATCTTAATTCTCTTAAAAATTGTTATTTTTCTCTGCCATTACTCTTTCTGAAGTTTCAGGGTTTGTCAAAGAAGAGAAATGAGAAAAAAAAAGTGGAGTGAAGAGAAATAAACCTAGATAACATCTTCCACCTGGGGGAAAAAAGGAAATCATTAAATAATTGCTTCCAACAATGATCCACGGTCAAGTTTATTCTAAGTAGCCTTCTGCCCAGTCAGGGAACGTTCCAAAGCAATGAGATTCAACAATGACTTCTGGCACAAAAAAACAAAACAAAACAAAACAAAAAACACTTGCAAGCAGCTGTTCCCTTTCAAATACCCTGTACCACAACGACTACAATTACAACCACAACAAGTCATTTATTAATACAAAAAGAGGGCACAATCCCACCCAACAGGACTCTTAACTGGTGTATTAGTTTTTCTTTTAGTATTTAGTGAGATTTTCTTTAACATAGTGTTGTCACCACATTGTTAAACTGTTAATAAAACTGGACTGTTTTGAAATAGATTCAGAGACAGATTACAGGTTATATCAGCCCTCTTTCATTGTATCACATGTTTTATAATTTCCCTTAATGTCTCTTGGCTTTCAGCTAAACATCTAATCCTGTGTGGCCCGACTCCAAGGACAAGAAGGATCCAATGATAAAAGATTTAAAACAAGAAAATTCAATATTTGCAGTAGCATTAGTCTGAGTATCTGCAGGATGAAGATTGAAATATATATATATATATATATATAGTATTAATATAAAATATTCTATTTTACATTTGTTCATCTAAGTGATGTCTCAAAGTGAATTTTAATATAAGATGTTGGAAAGTTGAGACCAATTTTTATTGATACAAAAACAAATGTAAATGTAATGTCTGAAATTATGATATTGGCTAATAAAAATGGGTTTCTCTGTTTAGAAGAACTAAATGATATCCACTTTTGAATTCAGCTATGATTAAACTAACAGTGTTATTAAAGCATCATTACTGGTTAGCATCTAGTTACCCCTAGATGCAATTTAAATCATTAGTTCAATTTTCAAAAACTGCTTTAGACCTACATGTAATTGTGTTAAATTAAAAATCTCATGGGACAAATTGGAGTGTGTGGGGGAGAAGGAGAAAGCAATACACTGCAGGGGAGAAAAGGACACTGGTTTTGAATCTGGAATTTAGGTTAGAATCTTGACACAGCATTTACTACATATGAGATTTTGGGAAAATCATGTAAAGATTCTCTAGCCCTATTTTTTTTTTCAGTTGTAAGCCTAGAGGGCTGAAAAATATTACTTCTAAAGGTGCATCAAACTTTAAAACTATGATGCAAAAGGTTCAGTATCCAGTAAATGTAAAAGTTGATAAATTTTCAATTCATTACTACTCTATTTTAAAATCTTTCAAACTAAAAACAAAAGAAAACATAGTCACAAATAAATTTAGATTATACATAGAAATGAATATACACTAGGACCATCAACTCCCTGGGTGCAGGGATTTCATTGCCTTTTGCCTGTTTTTGCATCCCTAGTGCTCATCATGGTGCCTGACACACAGACCTTTCATAAATGTTTAGAAATTGAAGGTTTCCACTCTGATTTCTAACAATGACTGAAGTTATTACAAGTGTAGCACAGGTGAGTTTTAATTTCTGTATACTCAGTAGCATTTGGGGTGGATGTGGTTCCTCATTTAGGTGGTATTGTAAAACCTCTTTCCTATTTTCTCATCTTACTCTTTCTAACAGGTGCAGGATCATAACAGGATGCCAGACTTTGGATGTTCATTCTTTTTTCTCTCCCCTCAACTCTTCTCTGTGGTACTTGGGGGGATAAAAAATACCAATGATGCTGCAGAAACCCATCCCGGATTCTCGGCAGAACAATATACTTCTTGTCCTAACACAACTGTACAGGGAATTAGCTTCTTCACTCCTCTCTTTCCAATTAAATTTCATCCAGATCCTTGAATTCCCAGTTATGAATCAATTAAGTTGTTACTAGTTTATCATACAAATTTTACAGCCTTGAAATTTGAAAAGAGACAAGAAGAACAGTGCTGTAACATACTTTTTCATCTGATATATTAGAAATACAAAATACATAGGAAATTTTAAGTATTTGAAGTCATGGGAAGAATAAGTAATGCAGTGGTTGAAAGAGAAATATTAGGTAGGAAACAAAAAATATGACTGGAAATCACTGACCTATTAGTAAAACTCTCTACTTAGAAAAATAATAATTTAAAAAAAAAACTTTCTTTGTACTTTGTAGAGTAAGGGATATGTTTCAGCAAACCTTTAAGTAAAACAGCATAAAAAAGTCACTCATTTTGTTATCATACAGTGTACCTTTAGAGACACAGTGTTATACAGTGGAAAGAATAAAATATTTGAAGTGGCTGGGGCTCAGCATCTCATACATACCAGTTTTTATAGCCCTGAATGATTCTAATGCTCATTTCCTTCCTTATGAAAGGCAGGCAATCATAATTTTATAGGATTGATGGGAAAATTTTTATGCAGAATAATCTATCTCAACTGTCTTTGTAAAGAAAGTACTAATAGTGAAATAATCGAGGACAAATCTGAAAATCTTGCGATAAAAAACACTATCCATTCCCAGAGAAAGAATTGATGGTGTCTGAATATATATTGAAACACAATTTTTTCATTTCTTTTTTTTCCCTGGGGGTTTCTTAGACTATGTCTTCTTTTAAACCATGACTCTTATGTATATGTTCTGCATGACCACACATCTATGATCTATATTGAATTTCTTGGTGGTGAGGAGGGAAGGAGAGAATTTGGAATGCAAAGTTTTAAAAACAAATGTTAAAATTGTTTTTACTTTTAACTGGAAAAAATATTCAACTTAAATTAAATAAATCCAAATGATGTTTTGATAGTAATATATGGCTTATTTCTGCATAATAAGATCAATTCTGTTCAATCATTTTTCAGTTGTTACCAACTCTTTGTGACTCCATTTGGTGTTTTTTGCTTTCTGTTTTGTTTTGTTTTTTTCTAGCAAAGATACTGGAGTGGCTTGCCATTTCCTTCTCTGGCTCATTTTACAGATGCTCAACTGAGAAAAACAGGGTTAAGTGACTTACCCAGAGTTACACAGTTAGTAAGTATCTGAGGCCATATTTCAATTCAAGAAGATGAGCCGTACTGATTCCAAGGCTGTTGCTCTATCCACACATTATACTAGGGAAGCAATCTGTCAAATTCTATATTGTTTTAGATTAGGCTTGCTTCACACAAAAGTTTTAGGAAAGAAATGGTTCCTTTCCTTGTCATATTATTTATTTTTCCAAGAGATAGAGCCACATTCCATTAAAGACCTCACAGCAATTGTTTTAATATGTTCAACTGATGAACAAATCCAACATTTAAAATATTATATTGAATAGATGTTTAAGTTATAGGTTACAAGTATATCATAATTCTCTTTATATCAATGTATGCATAAATAGTCAATAGATAGTATAGAGAAATAGGAGAGAGAGAGAGAGAGAGAGAGAGAGAGAATGTGAGGGAGATGATTATAAACAAAAGTTAAAAAAATGACTTTATAAATTTTATCTTTTGTGTGTGTCAAAGCATCTTTTTCTATTATTTAATCTTTCCTAGTCATCATCATTTTCATTGTCCAATATAGAAACAGTGAACTCATTTTAGGTTTTTCATTTATGTTTTTCTTTTCTGTTTTACACTTGTAGCAGCAAGCACCCCAAGCGTCCTCAGGGTTTCCTGCCAATACAGGTTCTTAGATCTTCTTTGTTAAAGGAAAGCAACTCAAAATGGGTTAACAAGCTTACTTTAATCAGTCAGACATATATCATTTACCTTTTTCAGGGGAAAAGGTCAGCACCCCGAACTTCAAAGCACACAGATAGAATTATCAATACAGAAACAGATCTAGTAGACAGATTTCAAACTGTCCAACCATTACATCCATACCCAGTCAACATCTGGGTTTCAACATCTGGTTTTTTTCAAAGCCGGGGAGCTCAGGACAACGGCTTCCCAGAATCCATATCAAATCACAGAACACTTCTCAAAGTAAGCACCCAAAACAAAGCTACACATCAGGCTTACACCTCTCCTGGCTCAGAGAATGTAACAATCTTTTGGACCCACTGGCCAATCAAAAAGTATCTACTGAAAAACAAGACTCCCACCTCAGGCTCCAGGTGCACTTTAGCCTAGGGGCAGGGAAGATCTTTAAAATTTACATTCCCATTACATTCTGCCCCAAGATCTTTCATGCCCATAGCATAGTCAATTTACTTTTGAATCAGCACTCAACATCTCTTAGGTCACATTTACAATACACAGAACTAAAGTTACCAAAGTTGCCACTGGGCCTTAAACAAAGACAAAGTACATTGCATTATCACCTCAATTCAAAACCAGTTCAAATAAAGTTGGGGGGGGGGCTTCCTTCCCCTCACACAGCTCCAGCCTCCGCTTCCAAGTACAGAGAGGGGGCTGGGCAACAAAACCAAGAAGGTGGGGTCCTTGGGGGTCCAAGGCACTTCATCCCACCCACCATAGTCACAAGCCCATCCTTCCCCAGGGTCCCAAACTATGGGATGTGGCCAGGAAACACATTCAGTGCCCCTGCTTTGCTGCTCAGTTCTTATCTTTTCCTGTGGATGAATTCCGAACTCCTAGGTTCCTTCTCCTCCCGCAGGCGGCAGCCGCTCCTGGCTTCTGCCCAGGTCCCGATGCAGGTAGCTCACCATTCCTGCTCTCAGCTCAGCGAAGTCTGCATGCAGGCCATTCTTCTCTCCTGCTCCACAGCTCCACAGAGTCACAGCTACCACAACTGGGAAACAAACAATTATCCCAGCCCCCATACTTTCCTTTTACTCTGCAGATCCTGTTTGTGAAGCTATTTTGTAGCAGCAAGCACCCCAAGGGTCCTCAGGGTGGTTGCCCATACAGGTTCTTAGATCTGCTTTGTTAAAGGAAAGCAACTCAAAATGGGTTAACAAGCTTACTTTAATCAGTCAGACATATATTGTTTACCTTGTTCAGGGGAAAAGGTCAGCACCCTGAACTTCAAAGTACACACACAGAATTATCAAGACAGAAACAGATCTAGTAGACAGATTTCAAAATGTCCAACCATTACATCCATACCCAGTCAACATCTGGGATTCAACATCTGTTTTTTTTCAAAGCTGGGGGGCTCAGGACAATGGCTTCCCAGAATCCATATCAAATCACAGAACGTTTCTCAAAGTGAACCCCCAAAACAAAGCTACACATCAGGGCTTATATAGCCTTCTCCTGGATCAGAGAATGTAACAACCTTTTGGACCCACTGGCCAATCAAAAAGTATCTACTGAAAAAGAAGCCTCCCACCCCAGGCTCCAGGTGCACTTTAGCCTAGGGGCAGGGAAGATCTTTAAAATTTACATTCCCATTACAACACTTTATTGATTTATCATAGTCATTAGTTTCCATTTAGTCTATTCTAATTTTTTTTCAAAGCATTCGGGGTTAAGTAAATTGCTCAAGTTACATGGCCAGTTATTTCTGGGTGTGGTGCTGAGTATCTGAGCCCAGATTTAATCCAGGTCATCCCAACACTGGAACAGGTGCTCTTACTCTCTGTGTTACCTGGCCGCCCCTAAGCAATTGGGGTTAAGTAACTTGCTCAAGGTTACATGGCCAGGTGTTTCTGGATGGGTGCGAAGTGTCTAAGCCCGGGATTCGATCTCCAGGTCTTCTCAACACTGGAGCTGGTGCTCTTACTCTCTGTGTTACCTGGCCGCCCAGTCTACTCTAATTTTAAAGGAATCACTTTCTTCAATGAGCTTTTAGACTTACTTTTTCATTTGGTCAATTCTACTTTTTTAGGCATTCTTCTCCTCGTTGGCTTTTTGGGCAATTTTTGCCTTTTGGATTAGTCTATTTTTAAGGTGTTATTTTCTTCAGTATTTTTTTTTATCTCTTTCAGCAAGCCGTTGACTAATTTTTCATAGTTTTCTCTCATGACTCTTGTTTCTTCTGAATTTTTCCCCTACTTCTCTTTCTTTATTTTCAATATCCTTTTTGAGCTCTTCCATGGCCTGAGAGCACTATATATATATGTGTGTGTGTGTGTTTGTGTGTGTGTGTATATATATATGTGTATATATGTTTATATATATATATGTATGTGTATATTTTTTTTTTGAGGCTTTTTTTTTCTTTGAGGCTTTGGATGTAGGAGTTTTTACTTTATTGTCTTCTTCTGGATATATGTTTTGATCTTTGTTATCAAAGTAAGATGCTATAGTCTGAGTATTTTTTCCACTGTGGCTCATTTCCCCCAGCAATTACTTCACTTTGTAACTCTTTGTTAAGGTAGAACTCTGCTTCCAGTGTGGAGAGTGTACTTCAGGGGTTTTGCACAGTTGTTTTCAGAGATACTTCCTGAGCCCTGTAAATTTTCATATTTTCCAAGTTGATATGATCAAAGGAGATGTGTTTACTACTTTCTTGACCTATACTGTGGTCTGTGAATGACCAAAAACCTTCTCTTCTGCTTTGGAACTATGAAGAGGTTTACCTCTCCACTGCAGCCACAAATTCTACCACACCAGTGGTCCTCCTCACCCCAGCACTGCTAAGCAGAACTGTGACTCACAAACAGTCAGGGAAAAACAAGAGAATTCTGTTTCAGTACCAGTAAAGAGTTTCTGTAAACCCTCCTTTCATCAGTCACTTGATCATCCCTACCATCTCTGGCGTGAAAGCTCTGGAAGCAAACACTGCTACTGTTGCCACCACCTCTGCAGCTATCTATGCTGCCTCCGGGCTGGGACCAGACCATGCTCCTTTCTCACCCAGGTCCAGATTGAACTTTCCTGCTGGCCTTCTATGTTGTCTTTGGCATTTATTGGTTTATAAGTATGAAAACCCCCACAGCTGCAGTGATTATGTCCCCGAGGCCTGCTTTAGTCCTATCTGTGCCATATGGCCCATGCTAGACTGCACTACTTTGCCAGCCTTGTACAATAAACCATTCCTGTCAACCTTCCAGACTGACTTAGGCTGGAAATTTATTTCACTCTGTCATTTTGTGGGTTCTGCAGCTCTAGCATTTATATAGAGTCATTTTTCACTGGTATTCAGAGGATTTTTGGAGGGAGCTCAAGCATGTCTCTGCTTTTAGTCCACCATCTTGATTCTGCCCCATTTTAATTTATCCTTAAATATTTCAAGAATGATTGGATATTGTTTCATTCCTTACCAAGTTTTCTGTAAACTTAGTATCTTCTTCTCTACTTTTCTCTGTTTTGTAAGGTAACCGTGTTCTAATCTTCCATTGTTTCCATAAAATTTTAAAATGACTTTTCACCATGAAAAAGTATTACTCTTGGTTGTCATACATCTGTCTCCTTTCACCACGTCAATCTTATATTTGCTGGATGAAGTCAGTTTGAAGTTCCCTAAAGATCGCTTTAGGGTCCCTATTGATTAAATTAAAAATCTTTCAAAAGTGATGGTAGCCTTTGTCAGTCTTTCATCCATTTTTGTTTTTTTTTATTCAGTATCAGCACCTATTTTTAAATAAGTGGCCTCTCTTTTTGTTGTTATTTTTTTTTCTTTTTTATGATGGTCACTCCCCTTGAAGCTAATCCTTCTTTACAACATGACTTATGTGAAAATATTTTTAATATAAATGTATATGTAGAGGCTATATCTGATTGTACACTGTCTTGGGGAGGAAGGAGGAAGGGAGAGACAATTTAAGACTCAAAAGCTTATGGAAGTGAATGTTGAAAACTATAAATAAATAAATTAATTAAAAATAAAATACAATAGGTGGCTAGTTGGAATTGTTTCAATTGCATTGGATATCCTTTCATTTTTAGGCTTTCTTCTAAATTGAAATTGATTTTTATATTTGCTCTAATACAGTGAAGACTTAAACATATGCAAGCAGCCAATTCAGAAATGACAAAACAAATTGATCTCCACTCATTTCCTAATTGTTGAAAGACAATCAATTACATTTTTGTGATAATCTTCTGTATGTATGACATCCAGGATTTCCTGACTCTTTTTCTTGGAATCTATATATATTTGCTATATATGCATGTTCTTTCTTATGTTTTCTAATTCACATTTTGCTATATCTCCCCATTCTATTTTTTTCTTTAAAATCATCTAATATGAAATTATATTTTATTTAATTTGGAATGACTTTTTTAGTTCTTCATAAAATTGCGTCATACCTTCATTCTCTGAAATAAATTTGGCTTAAGCTATAATAACTTTTATGATGATCTTTTAAAAATATTTCTCATGATCATTGCAATACATCATGAATACCTCTCCTATAAAATGATGCCTCTTGATAAGTATCGGAGACATGATAAAATCATTTCTTAAAACTTCTGCATTTGTTTCATTTTTTAATCCTGTGAACCTGTTAGCCATCAACTTTCTCTAACTTATCTTCTATTAAGAATAAAGTAGGTGTGGCCAGGTAGCACAGCAAGTAAGAGCACCGGCTCCAGTGTCGGGATGACCTGGGGATCGAATCTTGGCCTCAGACACTTAGCACCCACCCAGAAACACCTGGCCATGTAACCTTGAGCAAGTTACTTAACCTCAATTCCTTAGGGGCAGCCAGGTCACTCAGTGAGTAAGAGCACCAGCTCCAGTGTTGGGATGACCTGGGAAACAAATCTGGGCTCAGATACTCAGCACCACACCCAGAAATAACTGGCCCTGTAATCCTGAGCAAGTTACTTAAGCCCAATTGCTTAAAAAAAAAGAGAATGAAGTGGCTATCTTCAAGGTGTCAAAAGTTGTTCTTTTAGGCTGTTATATTTCTACCCTTTGTAAGATGAGAGGAAGCTACATAAATAAGGTCTGGAGGGTTAGATCTTCTCCCTAGAGTAGGAGTTTGGAAAAAATATTCCATGGAGAGTAATGAGGACAAGAGGTGAAGAAGGACATAGAAAGTCTTTTTCTTATTCTATCCTGCACTGGAGTAGTAACACTATCCTAGTGGCCAATGGTAATGACATCTGTATTTCCCTTCTTCAAACCCAAGCTTCTGCTAGAGAAAATGACAGGTAAAAAATAAATGGTCAAGCAGTGATATATGACCATGCTTTTTGGGTGGCAGGGCACTAGATTAGGGAATTGGAATCATGAAGGGGAAAAAACAGGCTGGGAGAACTTACTCTCCTCATTCATAATTCCTATCTTCCTTCATTAGGTAAAGTTACTTCTGAATTTTATCCCTTTATCCTGATAAAACTGTATTTGTCTCATCTAGTCTTACTTATCATAAACAGAGAGGTCATCCTGTCCTTTTAATTTTTTATGGTCTTTTGCTAGAGGCATAACTGATGAAAAACAGTTTCGAGAACTATGCAGGAGAGAATGACTTTTTTTTTTTGCCTTATTGGAGGGCAATTGGGGTTAAGTAACTTGCCCAAGGTTACACGGCTAGTTTGTATGTGTGTGCATGTGTGTGTGTGTGTGTGTGTGGGTGGGTGTTTGCGTGCATGTTAAGCATCTGAGGCCAGAACCAAACTCGGGTCCTTCTGACTCTGGGGCTGGTGCTTTACTCACTGTGCCACCTAGCCACTCCAAGAATGACTTTTCTTAGCATAGGACTGAGATCTCAGTCCCCTTGTCCACTGATAAGAAAATTTTTGTTCTCTAACTGGAGACATAGCCAAAAGTCATTCATATTTCATAATTGAAACTCTAAAGACAAAATTACAAGCCTGGGGCTCTTAAAACCATTCCATTATAGCCCAATTCTAAAATCCTAGCCTTCCATGGTAATCACACTTCTTTTAAGTTTCCCATTCCTCTTTTTTTCTAGTATCACCATAGAGAGTATTTCAGTATTTATATGAATGTGTTTCTCTATTACTATTTTCACTCTCTTATCCTGGACAGGTACATAAAATTTATAATGTTAACAATATGTCATATTTGTTGATTGCCTGAAAACTATGAGAGGTTTAGTATTCTCACTTTTTTTTCATGTTATTCAGCCAATATCACAACTACTGTGAAAAGATGCAGGATTATTGGCCATTTTCTTTTTGTTTATATTCCATGGGTTGCCATTAATAAAATATTTGATAGCAAATAACTGATATACTTGCAGCATAGTGGAAAGCACACTGACCCAGGAATCAGGGAATGCTTGTTCAAATCTCTCCTCTAATATTACCTATGTGACCTTGGCCACGTCATTTAAAAATGGGTTTCAGTTTCAATATTTCCAACAACAACAAGAGCAATACTATTTTCTTTAATTTATAATTCTTTAGGGTTTTCAAAGTATGTTAAGCATCTTATGTCACTGTGTCCTCACAAGAACCCTGTGAATGAAATCATTCCCATTTTACAGATGATGAAACTAAGGTGAAAGGAGGATAAGTTATTTGCCCAGAATCATACAGCCAATAAGTATCTATGCTAAGATTGGAACTCAGGCCTTCCTGACTCTAAGTTAAATATATTTACCCTGAGCCAGACAATTGCTTGTTGTGCAAAGCTTTTACATCTTGTAAGAGTTACCAGATTTTACACTCTACTCTCATAGCCTTTTAGATTGAAAGGTCAACGATGGTGAGTCAAGAAGGCGAAGTAGAAGAAGGACCTCCAATGGGCTCGGGTTCCACCTTCCCAATCCATGTAAAAGGGGACTCTAAAGAAGCTTTGGAGGTGCAGAACCCACAAAATGATACAGAGAAGCTAATCTCCCACTGAGGGCACCTTAGAAGGCTGGATGAACCTGCCAGCCCAGTGGATTGGGAGCCCAGCCCAGCCCCACACCAAGGCTTTAGCCCTAGGACAGGAATGATCAGCCCGTGGCCAGAGGGACCTCAGATCAGCAGCATCTGTGGCTGTTTCCAGATGTGTCAACACATCTATGAGAAGGTCAAAGTGAGAGGTCAGTGCAGTCTGGATTTTGCGACCCAGTAAGTGGGAGTGGGTAGCTTTTGCTCCTGGGGTGAGAAGCTGCTGAGAAGCCAGCACAGTGAGCCACCTCCACGTGGCAGCTTCAGCTTCTGGCCTGCAGAGTGTAGAGGAACCAAGCACCATTCTGAGGGGTAATTGCACTTGCTTTAACCTTCTTGGATCTGGATGGCAGTCCAACATGGAGGTCCTGGGATGTGTGTCCATCTTGCCAGAGCATATGGAGACCTCAGAAAGAGCACCCATCTAATACCTCTGGCAGTTGAAAAAACCCCAACTTTTGGGACGAAAGCTCCTCTGTATGGTTGCAGAGTCCTCAGGTGGTAAAAAAGACAGGGGTCAAGTGACTGAGGGGTGACATGACCAGGCAAAGGAAATAAAGCAGACACAAGATTCCAACCTTAGACTCTTATTTTGGGGGGAAAAAAGAGCAAAGCATGGAACAGGAGGAAGATAGTGAAGTCAGAACTCATGCACCAAAAGCTTCAAAGGAAAATACAAGCTGGTTACAGGCCATAGAGGACCTTAAGAAGCAGATAAGAGAAGTGGAGGAAAAACTGGGAAGAGAAATGAGAACAATGCAAGAAAATAATGAAATGAGAGTCAACAAACTGATTTAGGAAAATGCCACCTTAAAAAATAGATTAACTCAAATTGCTAAAGAGGTTGAAAAAGGCAATGAGGAGAAAAATGTCTTAAAAAACCACATTTGCCAGATGGAAAAAGAATCTCAAATGCTCAATGAGGAGAATCATTGCTTCAGAATTAGATTGGAGCAAATGGAAGGTAATGACTTTATGAAAAATCAAGATGCTATTAAACAGATCCAAACAAAAGTAATGTGAAATATCTCATGGGAAAAATGACTGACCTGGAAAATAAATCCAGGAGAGATAATTTAAAAATTATTGGACTACCTGAAAGCCATGATCAAAGTAAGAACCTAGAAATCATCCTACATGAAGTTCTCAAAGAAAACTTCCCTGATGATTTAGAACCAGAGGGCAAAATAAAGGTTGAAAGAATCCATCAGTCACTGCCTGAAAAAGATCCCCAAAAGAAAACTCCTAAGAATATTATAGCTAGGTTCTGGAATTCCCAGATTAAGGAGAGAATATTACAAGCAAACAGGAAGAAACAATTTGAATATTGTGGGAATACAATCAGCCTAATCCAGGATCTGGCAGCTTCTACAGTGAGGGATCAAAGGGCTTGGAATATGATATTCCTGAGGTCAAAGGAGCAGGAATTAAAACCAAGAGTCACCTAACCAGCAAAACTGAGTATCAAGTTTCAGGGGAAAATATGGTCCTTCATTGAAATAGAGGACTTTCAAGCATTCTTGCTGAAAAAAACATAGTTGAATAGAAAACTTGATATTTAGATACAAGAAGCAAGAGAAACATGAGAAGGTAAACAGGGAAAAGAATTCATAAGGAACCTGTCAAAGTTGAACTATTAACATTCCTACATGGAAAAGCAATAATGGTATCTTATGAAACTTTTCTCAGTAACTAAAGGGAATAGGAAATATGTGTGTGTGTGCGTGTGTGTGTGTCTACATATGATGGCATATGGGCATATGATTACATATGTGAATGTGTGTATATATGTTTAGAATTATACATAGATAGAGGGCACAGGAACAATTTAACAGGAAGGGATATTTAAGAGGTGAAATTAAGAGGTGAGAGAGGAATATGAGAGGAGATGGGGAGAGACAGAATGGGGTAAACTATCTCATATAGAAGAGCCAAGGGAAAATGGTTACAATGGAGGGGAAGAATAGGAAGGCAAAAGGGAATGTGTTAACCTTATTCCCATTGAATTTGGCTTGAGCACGGAATGAAATACACACTAAATAGGGTATGTCACCCTCCAGTAAAGTGGGGGAGGAGGGATGAGAGGGGAAATGATGGAAAGGAGGGCAGGCTGGGGGGGAGGGAAGTTAGGAGCACCCACTTTTGAAAAGGGTCTGGATCAAAGCAGAGAATAGAACAAGTGGGAGGTGGGATAGGAGGGAGGGAAATATCCTCAGTCTTTTACAATATATCTACCATGTTATTGTTTTGCATTAGCCACATATGTAGAACCTATACTGAACCGCTTATCTTCCCAGTAAGGATGGGAGACAAGGAAGGAAGGGAATGAATATGGAATTGAATGTATTAAAATCAATTACTCAAAAACATATATGTATATACATATTATTATTATTAATACTATTTTATGTGTAATTGGGAAACAACATATACTGGCACTCGGCATATAGATCCACTGGAAAAGTCAAAAGTGGAATGGGAGAAAATATGAGAGATTGCAGATTGGAGGATGGGATATCCTGTGCTACTGGTGGTGGGTAGGGGAAAATGGGGAGAAATGTATAACTGAAAATCTGGCTAAAATGAATAGTGTAAATCAGAGGTTAATAAAGCATTTGAAAAATAAATTAAAAGTCAGCTATATAGCCCAATGAATCATTCTAATCTGACTTTGTGCAGGGTGAGGCTTTGGGAGAAATAATATTCCTTTTTAGGCAGTGTCAAAATATATTTATAAATCAAGTTATATGAAGAACTTGAGAGAAGATAGAAGTCTACTTTCTGTAATTATTCAAGAGAAAACAAAGAGCAAAATGTATAATACTTGGGGAAAATAAGAACAAGGTATGTAAAAATACTTTAATCATTTTCTTGAGTAAATTGATAGATTCGAAATTTTGATTACAAATAAATAAAGGAATTTAATATACCGATATATTGATTATTTAAGTGGACATGGCCTGTGACAATATTCATACTCAAAATATTTTGAAGTTATGTAAGGCTTTAATCATACTATCAGTAGATAACATATTATCCAGATACATATTGACGTTACATGTACATATGTATAAGACATATACATTGTATATTAATTTGTATGTGAATTTGTATGTATGCATATACAAACACACATATATAATCATTGGATTTAAAATTCATTTAATTATAAATAAAAAGATTAATTTAAGATGGAAGTCTCTCTAGCTCATTAAAAATTTAAGAATTAAAAAAAAGGAAAAAAAAGAGAGAGAGCAAGTAGATTGCTTGAATATGCATTGAAGCTCTGTGAATCTTTCTCTGGATGCACATAGTTTTTCAATCATGAGACCTTTGAAGTTCTCTTATGACCTTGCATTGCTGAGTTAAGCCCAGTCTATCAAAGTCAGTCATCACAGATACAATGTGTCTGTAATTGTGTACAATGTTCTCCTAGTTCTGCTCCTCTCCCTCAGAATCAATTTATATGTTTTTCCAGGTCTTTGGATAAGGTGTATCGCCTCCTCATTTCTTATAGCACAACAGTATTACACTACATTCATATACTATTTCACATACTACATTCCATTTCATTCATATACTACAACTTCTTTAGCCATTCCTCAATTGATCTGCATTCCCTTCATTTCCAATTCTTCCTCACCACAAAAAGAGCTGCTATAATCCCCTTCCCACTTGTATGATCTCTTTGAGATAAGGTCCTAGAAATGGTATTAATGGGTCAAAGGCTATCTACAATTTTATAGCCCTTTGGGCATATTTAAATATTGTTCTCCAGAATGGTTGGATCAGTTCACAACTCCACCAATAATGTATTAGTGTTCCAATTTTCATGTATCTTTTCCAGCATTTATCATTTTCTGTTTTGTCATGATCACCAATGTGATTAATCAGATGCGGTATATCAAAGTTGTTTTGATTTTCATTTCTCTAATCAATAGTGATTTAAAGCATTTTATATGACTAGATAGCTTTAATTTCTTCCTTTGAAAACTAGTTTGTTTTGTTCCTTCTTTCTCACTATTAAGTCCATTGGTTATAATCCTTTACAACTTGACTAATGCTTAATGCAAAGGTATTTGCAAAACTTCCATCAGATTGAATGCCTCCATAGAGAGGAAGGGAGGGGAAGAAAATTTGGAATTGAAAAGCTTGTGTAACTGAATGTTGTAAACTAAAATAAACAAACAAACAAATAAATAAATACATTTAAAATTTAAAAAATAACTTTTACTTAAATGAAGTTGGGTGTCAAGATAATTTCTTAGCTATTGAGAAAGAGATTCTGAATTTATTTATCAGGCAAAAGATCTAATCATATTCTTAGACCACTCTAAGGTTTAAGATTATAAAATTAAGTGTATATCAATAAGTAAAATCATATTCTGAGTTTGGACAATTAAAAACAAAGGCAAAATTGGTTTGATGCAAGTCACCACATTATTCACAATTTGCTACATGTGAATGTTTTATTCATACCTATTATAATTTAATTACAAATAAGGTAATAATGCCCTTGCATTCAGTGAAACAAAGTATTTATATATTGATAATTCCATAAATTCCTTTTTTCCCCCATAACTTACTTTCTAAGAGCGATGCCTGTGCCACTGAAACTTGATTCTTTTGACTCATTGCACAAACTTATACAAAATCAGTATGTATAAAAGGCAGGATCTGGTCTTAGAATTTCCTGACTTCAAAGCTATCTTTCTAGGCACTACACCATACTAGTTGTTATTTTATTTGACAATGAGGACCACCTCACTCCGTTTATGCCCCTTTTTTCACATAACCTCCAAGAAGTTGAGAGTTAAATTCAAAGATTGTTTACATTTGTTGACTCCAAATGATAGGAAAGCACACACACATACATTCCTTTTGACTGTGCATAATTATTTTTATTTGACCTGTTTCATATTTGTTTTCTTGTAACTTTTCTCAAATCCACTTTGGAAGTAGGTTGTGCAAACACTTTAAATAAATAAATTATAATTGTGTTACATTTTTAAAAAGAGGAAGAAGTCTCTATCTCCTTACATAATATCACCCAGTTACAAGATAGTAGTAAATTAGCCATTTTAACAAATTACCAGCATCTTGACTAAAAGGAAGCATGTGTTTATGAATGCATACAATGTTGCTTCTATATAGGAAACTTTTCAGTACCAGTCCTTATTTTGGGGTGATTGATTTATTAAAACCTAATGTATTCTCAGCAGTATTTATGATGTACCAAATTGGTTTTTATTCAAAGAATGGAAATCTTTTGTGGAGTTTTAGTGTTTCAAGAGCTCCAAACATTTCCTCATCTATTAACTGAAATGACTTTCAGTCAGTGAGCAATCACCAAAAAGAACATATTTCAGTTAATCTATTTAAAAAAATGTTCATGGAATTAATTTTGTGCTTTTACGAAGCATGGGGATGCAGAGAATAAAGAAGTAATGATTTTTTGAAAAGTATTAGTCTCTTCAAGAAGTTTTAAAAATTGAACATAACAGATTAAAGCTTATAAATTATGGAGAAAATAAGGCAAGAACACTGAGACTAGAAAGTTTTCTACAATTTTATGTGGCCTTTGTCATTTCATCTATGTATTTAAGTGATTGTTAAAATTATTTTTACCTTTATGATAATTGTAATTCAATACTTCAGTGTCCCACTCCTTTTTAGTTGCCTTATTGCCTGTGTAATTCATCTACAGTGACTGGGAAGAACCAAGATGGTGAAGTGAGAGGAGAATTTCACTTGAACTTTTCCCTAAAGGAGGAAGAGAGGGGGGAGGAGAATTTGGAATTCAAAACCTTGTGGAAATGAATGTTGAAAACAAAAAACATAATAATTAATTAATACACTATTTTATGGTTATAGAAGGCTTCTTATACCAATACCATGCCAGAAAACTGAATCACTTCCATTTAAATTGACAATTTCACCTAAATTAATTTACCTATTCAGTACCATACCAATCTACCAAAAATATTTTATTGAGATAGATAACATAGTAACAAAATTCATCTGGAAGAATAAAAGGTCCTAGAATGTCTAGGGAATTAAAAAAAAGAAATTTTATGGAAGGTGGCCTACCCATACCAAAGTTTACACTTTATTATAAATTAGTAGTCATTAAATCTTTTTGATACTTACTATGGAATAGAGTAAGAATAAGATCAGGGGAATAGATTTAGGCACACAAGACACAGTAGTCAATGACTATAGCAATATATTGTTTGTTAAACACAAAGACTCCAGCTTCTGAGATAAGAATTCACTATCTGATAAAAACTGCTGGGAAAACTGGACAAGAGTATGGAAGAAACTGGGGGTAGACAAATATCTTACACCATATGACAAAATAAAGTTTAATGGGTTCATGATCTAAATATAAAGGCTGATACTGAAAGTAATCTGGGAGAGCAAGGAAAAGCTAAACTTTCAGATATATGGGAAAGGAAGGAATTTATGAACAAACAAGAGACAGATAACATTATGAAATGCAAAATGCATAATTTAGTGACATTAAATTGAGAAGTTTTTTGTACAAACAAAGCCAATGTAACCACGATTAGTAAGGAAGCAGAAAATTGGTAAAGAAGTTTTACAAGCAATGTGTCTGATAAAGGCCTCATTTCTAAAAGATACAGAAAACAGAATCAAATAAATAAGAGTACAAGTCATTCCCCAGTTGATAAATGGTCAAAGGATATGAACACAAAGTTTTCAGAGGAAGAAATTAAAGACATCTATGATATATAAATGATATAAATCACTATTGATCAGAGAAATGTAAATCAAAACAATTCTTACATACCACATCTTACCTGTCAGATTGGCTAACATTACAAAACAGGAAAATGATAAATGATGAAGAATATATGTGAAAATTGGAGCACTTAATGCTTTGTTGGTGGAGTTCTAATCTAATCCAACCTTTCTCGAGAGCAAATTCAGACTATGGCCAAAGGTCTATAAAACTGTGCATACCCTTTGACCCAGTAGTACTACTTTAAGGTCTGTGTTCCAAAGAGATCATATAAGTGAGGAAAGCACCAATTAGTACAAAATATATATAGCAGCTCTTGCTGTGGCGGCAAAGAATTCGAAATCAAGGGGATGTCTATCAATTGCAGCATGACTGAACAAGTTGTGGTATATGAATGTAATGGAATACTATTGTGCTATAAGAAATGAGAAGCAGATGGACTTCATAACAATCTGGAGAGAATTATATAAACTGATAATAAGTGAGGGGAGCAGGACCAGGAGAAGATTGTACACAATTACAAACATACTGCATCAGTGATGACTAAGTTTGATTTATTGGATTCCTCTAAGCAATGCAAGGCTATAAGAAAACTCCAAAGACTCATGATTGAAAGAGCTATCCACATGCTGAGTAATAATTAGGGAGTCTGGATGCAGCTTAACCCAATTACTTGCTCTCTTTCTTGTTTTGTTTTGTTTCCTCTTTCTCATTGTTCATACCATCGGTCATAATCATTCCTTACAACTTGACTAATGATTAATTTTAAGGTATTTGTTGAACTTATATCACATTTCATGCCACCATAATGGGGAAAAAGTGAGTTGAGAGAGAGGACAAAATTTGGAACTCAAAAGCTTGTGAAACTGAATATTGTAAAGTAAAAGTAAATAAATAAATAACTTTTTAAGAAAAGACATTAAAAAAAAAGGAGCAATGAATGTGTTCTTTCAATGATTATTTTACTCTATAGTTCTATGATAACAGGAGAGCTTTCCTTATTATTATTTTGAAATATGCAGTCCAGGTTCTTTTATTGTTTTCATCATGGCCTTCAAGTGATCCAATAAATCTTCAATTATTTGTCCTGGATCTATGATCTATTTTCCGGATCAGTTTTTTTTTTCCAGTGAGATATTTTATATTTTATACTTTTTTTTGGACTTATTCTTGGTGTTTCATAGAGTTATTAGTTTCTATGTACCCAATTATACTTTTTAAGAAATAGTTTTCTTCAGTTATATGTTTTTAACCTAATTTCCATTTTGCCAGTTCTTCGTTTACAGGAGTTGTTTCTTCAGTCATTTTTATGTTACTTTTTCCAAGCTGCTGACTATTTCTTTATAATCATCCTTTCTACATCTCTCTCTCTCTTTTTTAAGCAATTGGGGTTAATTAACTTGCTTAATGTTACAGGGCCAGTTATTTCTGGGTGTGGGGTTAAGTTCAGGGTCTGGATTCAATCCCAGGTCATCCCGACTCTGGGGCCTGTGCTCTTACTCGCTGTGCTACCTGGCTGCTCCTTATACTTGTCATTTCTTTTCCCCATTTTTTCTTCTAATTCTATTACTTGATTTTTTTTTGTTTTTTGGAGGGCAATTGGGATTAAGTGACTTGACCAAGGTCACATGGCTAGTATTTTGATTAAGTGTCTGAGGCCAGATTTGAATTGAGGTACTCCTGACTCCAGGGCTGGTGCTCTATTCACTGCACCACCTAGCCGCCCATGTATTATTTTATTTTTAATAAAATTTTGAGCTCTTCCAAGATGTTTTTTTTGGGTTTGAGACCAATTAATATTTCCCTTTGAGGCTATATATTTATGCAGTGTGACACTGTGTTCATCTGCTGAGTTTGTGCTTTGATTTTCCACAGCATCTTTATATGGTCAGGTATCTATTCCACTTACTCATTTTTCAATCTATTTTGTGACTATTGAACATAAGGTCTGCTCCTCAGGTGTAAGGTGTATGATAGGATAAATTCTATTGCAATATTGAAACAATCTAAATCAACTATCTGCTTAGCTTGGTTTCAGATAAATGAGATCGTGTTATGCTGAAAATTGCTATTTTATTTTTTTCTACTGTGTCTTCAAGGAAAATGGTGTTTTATAAGCCAAAATAATATGAAGCATGGCAATATATAAGGAGCACATTTTTGTCCTCTTTAATTTTTAGAAGTGTACATGTTTTTAAGATAGAGCGAGTAAGCCAAGACTACTACAACTTATGTGATAATTTTATATAACTATATATTTATATATGCATATATATGTATCTTATATGTGTGTCTATGTTTCTGTCTGTGTATATGTATGTTTGTATGTATGATGAAATGTAAACATAAAATGTAATTGAAAGGAGTAGCTGCAAAAATAAAGAGTCTTTTCTCTGAAGAAAATCTGTGCCTTACATTGGTAGCATACCTGCTGCTATTTGGTTAGTATTTGCTTTTGTTTTTTTTTTCAAGTAATGAGAAAGAATATTTTTGATCTCCAAATACTGGTGATCATTTCTAATTTTAGGAAGAATTATATTCACATGTTATCTGCATTGCTTTTATACTCATGGTGCTTGATTATTTTATGATATACAGAACAATGAAAAATATTAATTAAGCTCCAAGCTCATAAAAGACATTTAAATAATTGTCATGTGATGCCAGGATGAGTTAGTCTTCATCCCTGCCCTCAAGGGGCTTACATCATGCTTCAAGAATATCTGTTGCTTATAAATTATTATCCTCCCCACAAGTTGAAAAATTGAGTTTTATGCCTGCTAACAATTGCAGAGATAATAACTCAATTATGACTTTGCTTTAACTTTTCCACTTAGGAATCTGTCATCAAAAATTAATTCACCTGGTTCAGTCATGGCATGTGCAACATAATAGAGGAAAATTAACATGGTACCAAAACTACCTTGATCTAAGTACTGTGAGTTCCTGTAATGTTTTGAATTACTCTCTCATGCTATGTTCCTTTCTAAGATAGAAGAAAGTTATTTACACTATGCATTGGTTTTATAGACTGTCTTATAAAGGGATTAAACTGACACAGTAATTCCCTCCTTTTTTCCTTCCTTCCTTTTCTTTTCTTTTCCCTTCCTCTCTCCCTTCCCTTTTCCATCCTTTCCTTCCTTCCTTTTCTCTTTCCTTCCTTTTCTCCTTCCTTCCTTCCTTCCTTCCTTCCTTCCTTCCTTCCTTCCTTCCTTCCTTCCTTCCTTCCTTCCTTCCTTCCTTCCTTCCTTCCTTCCTCTTTCTTTCTCTCTAACTCACAGAGCTAATGTTTGTAGTATAAATGACTATAACCCCAGACATTTTGAAACAATATTGTCTTCTGGCTGCTCATGCTCCTCATTATGTCATTATAATCAACATGAATTTGGACTCTGCTTTTGTGACTCTGAGCTTTGATAAGTGAAACATTTCTTTAACTTGCCCAGAATCTACACCACCTTTTTATCATATGCTTAAATATTTAACCTTAAATACAAAGCAAGAAAAGAAAAAAATATCATGTACCCAGCGGAATGTAAGACAGGATTAAATAATGTAGTGAAAATTTTTATTTCAAGAAAGCCTACATGATAGATACTGCACATTGTGTTGACAGCTATCCACCTTTTCTTTGCATACATACATACATAACCTTATACATAGATACACATACACACATACATACATGCACAAATGCATTTATCCATACATACATATATAGACAAGTTTTCTCTAACAAATTCTACTCATGATCTTGTTTTTTTTTTAATGCTTGTGTGTATCTCATATTTCCTATCCCTCCTATCTCCTCTATTTTAATTCTACCCAGTGCCTTGCTCTCCTATTACTTAGCATACCCCCTTCCAAGGATTCTTTCCCTATCTTTCCATTCCTATTAAACACACTTCTATAAATCCCTACTACCTTTTCCTTTACCCTCCCCTCTAGAGATCCCTCCCTTATTCTCTGTCTCCTTTCTATCCCCTTTCTGTTTATATTCTTCTGAATTAAGAAGACATTTATATTTTTCTAGAAATATGTGTATCATTCCCTCTTAAATCCATTCCCAATGCAAATAGTTTACTAGAACTATCAGCCCTCCTCACTCTTCTAATTCCTCTGTGTTGAGTCCTCCTCTTGCACCCAATTTGTATAAAATAATTATACTTTTTCTGTTGCTAGAAGGTTTTACTTTTAAAAGTTGTATAATATTCAGGTGAGTCTGTATCTTTCTTATAAGCTACCCAATTATTAATAACAATCTCAGACATGTGTTTTCTATTTTATAAATATAAAAGATAAATCTTCTGTCCTGATTGAATTCCATGTAATCAGTCTTTGGTATGTGCACGCATTATGTTTCTCTTGTCTCTTGCATGACAAATCTTATATTATGCTCAGTTTAAAAAAAAGGTCCTGAAAGTCTGACAGCTAATTTAATGTTCTTTTTTTTCATTCATGATTATGCTTAACTTTGTTGGGTATGACATTTTCAGCAGCAAGTCCAGTTCTTTAACTCTTCTATATAGAGAGTTTCCAATACCTGCAATCCTTTAGTATCTTTGCAGCTAGTTCTTCTGTGATTCTAATTGTGGCTGTCATATTTAAACTGTTTTTCTTTCCTTCTTGTTGCTCTTAATATATGTATCCTTGGTCTGGTGGGTTGGAATTGGACTAAAATTTTCCTATCAGTTTCCTCATAGTATGTCTTCCAAGTAATCAATGGATCAATTGATTTTTTTCTATTTATCTTTTCTATTTCTAACTGTTCTAATGTTTCAGGACAATTTTCTTTATTTCTAGTATTACTCCATCAATATTCTAATTTTGATCATAGGTTTCAAGTAGTCCTGTTATTCTTATATTTTCTTCTCTTGATTTGTTCTCCACATCAGTTGATTGTCCTATGAAATATTTCACTTTTTTCTTTTATTTTTCATTGTTTATATTTTATTAATTATTTCTTGATCTATTAATATTTCACTGGCATTGCCTTGCGCCATTCTATTTTTCAAGATGTCATTTTCTTCCTTAAGATTGTAAATCACCTTGTCTAATTGGTTGCTACTGTTCATAATATTCTTGTTTTTTATTGGATGGCTCTTATTTTTTAGTTTTCCCTTATTCACTCTCATTTGATTTTTAAAGTCTTTCTTAAAGTTCTTGTGTGTGTGTGGAGGGGGGGGTGAAGGGTAGAGCCAAGATGGCAGAGGAAAAGCAGGGACTCACATGAGATCTACCACAGATTTCTTCAGATACCTCTAAAGATTGAGTATTAACAAGTTTTAGAGTGGCAGAATCTATCAGGAGACATAGTGTGGCATGTGTCCTGCCCAATACAGTCTGAAAGGTCGAGAAAGGATATGTTGCACTTGGCAGAGGGAATACAGAGCACATGGACTGCACCAGCACTGATCCAATCATAGTATAGTGGGATAAAGACATAAATAAAAGCATAAATAAATAAATTAAGTAATTAATAAGAAAACGAATAAATGAATAAAACATAAATGGGGGAGGAATAGGCTGGAGAGATAGATATTGTAATGATAACTGTGAATGGGGCTAAAACAAGGGTGTCCATTAACACTGCTGTCTTTCAAAATGGTACTAGAAATGTTAGATTTAGAAATAGGAGGAGAAAAATAATTTGAATATACAAGGAACTGGAATAAGCAAAGAAGAGACAGAATTATCACTCTTTGGAGACAGTATGATGATATATTTAGAAAATCAAGCAAAAAACTATTTGAAATAAACAACAAATAAGCAAAGTTGCAGGATATAAAGTCAACCTACATGAGTTATCTCCATTTCTATATGTTGCTAAAAATGCCCATCAGTAAGTGATGGAAAGGGACATTCCATTTAAAGCTAGTGAAGACATTATAAAATATGTGGAAGTCTATCTGCCAAAACAAATCCAATAACAATATGAACATAACAACAAAACACTTTTTCACACAAAATCTTCATATCTAAATAATTGGAAAAAGCAACAGTTGCCCTTGGTTAAGTCAAGCTAATATATTAAAAATGACAGGGGTGACTAGGTTGTGCAGTGAATAGAGCACCCTCCCTCAAATCAGGAGGACCTGATTTCAAATCCGGCCTCAGATATTTAACACGAAAACTGACCATGTGACCTTGGGCAAGTCACTTAACTCCAATTGCCCTCCCAAAAAGCCAAAAAAAGACAATTCTACCTAAATTAATTAACTTATTTTGTGCCATAACAATCAAACTACCAAAACATTATTTTATAGAGACGGAAAAAATGATAAAAATTCCTTTGCAAGAACAAAAGATCCATAATACTAATGGAATTAATGAAAAGAAACAATAAGGAAGGTGGCCTAGCCATTCCAGATCTTAAATAAGGCAGCAATCTTCGAAACAACTTGGTACTGGCTAAGAAATAGAGAGGTAGATAAGTGGAATAAGTTAGGTGCACAAGATATAATAGTCAATGATTATAGTAATCTTCTGTTTGATCACTCCAAAGACCTCAACTTCTGGAATAAGAACTCAGCGTCTGACAAAAATTTTTGGTAAAACTGGAAAATAATATAGTAGAAACTGGTCATAGTCCAATGTCTGCCACCATATGACAGAATAATGTCCAAAGAGATACACAATCTAGGTGTAAAGCCTGATACTAGAAACAAATTACGGGATCAAAGAACAGATTAACTCTAAGATTTATGGAGTATGTAGGAATTTATAACAAAACAAGAGATAGATATCATTATGAAATACAAAATGGATAATTTAGATTGCATTAAATTAAAATGATTTTGTACAAATGAAGCCAAAGCTACCAAGATTAAGAGAGAAGCAGACTTCTGGGAAAGAATTTTATAGCCAGTGTCTCTGATAAAGACCTCATTTCTAAAATATATAGAGAAATGATTCAAATTTACAGGGATACAAGTCTATCCCCACTTGATAAATGGTCAAAGGATCTGAACAGGCAGTTTTCAGAGGAAGAAATTAAAGCTACTGATTATTATACGAAAAAATGCTCCAAATCACTATTGATTAGAGAGATGCAAATCAAAACAACTCTGAAGTACCATATCACACCTATGAGATGGGCTTACATGGCAAAACAAGAAAATAATAAATTTTTGGAAAGGATGCAGGAAGATTTGAATACTAATTCATTGTTAGTGGAGTTGTGAACTTAATCCAACCATTCTGGAACGCAATTTAGAATTTTACCCAAATGGCTATAAAAATGTACATTCCCTTTGACCCAGCAATACCATTTCTATTACTTTATCCCAAAGACATCATAAAATTGGGAAAAGGCCCCAAAACTACAAACATATTTATAGCAGCTTTTTTTGTGGTGGCCAAGAACTAGAAGTAGAAAGGGTACTCATAATGGCTAAACAAGCTGTGGCATTTGAATGTAATGGAAAATATTGTGTTAAAATAATAGGCAGACTTCAGAGAAACCTGGAAAGACGTATGTGAACTGATGCTGAGTGGGAGGAGCAGAACAGGAGAACATTCTACATAGTAACATCCACCATATGTAAGGACCAATTTTGATGACATAACCCTTCTTAGAAATACAAGAACCTAAAATAATACCAAAAGACCCATGATGGAAAATTCCAGCCACTTCCAGAGAAATAATTATGGAGCCAGAATGCAGTGAAGTAGAATATTTTATTTTTTTGTTTGTTTCATTTTTTTTCTTTCTCATAGTTTTCCCCATTAGTTAAAGTTCTATGCAGCATGATAATGTGAAAATGTGTGTAATGGCAATATTTGTGTAGAGTCTATATCAAATTGCAAGACATCATGGGGAAAGAGTGGGGTGGAGGGGAAGAAAATGTAAAACTTATAGAAGAGAAAATTGAAAACTAAAAACTTATAATTTAATAAATTGTGGGAAAATAAAGTGCTTCTATAAATTATTTTTGGACAAATGATAATTTGACTTTATTTTTTGGGGTGTATATGCATATATGTGTGTAATTGTAGACAACTTTGCATATGTATACCTATATAGATACACACATCTATGGAGAAAATATGTGTACATGCATATACATACATACACTTAAGTACAAATTCTTGATTACTCCTCTAGTACCTAAATCTTGTTATCTCATTAACCTGGAAAGAATAGGCTTTATGCACTTGGTTCATCCCAAAGTCTCTTAATAATCTCCAATGATTGACTAGCCTACCTCCAGTCATTCAGACACAATGATATTAAACAATCAAATATAATAGCCAAATATAATACTCAAAATTATGTGGGTGTGAGCACCAGTTCTTTATTTAGGAATAGAAGAAGTTTTCCCTAAAAGCCTGATTATTTTTCTTGAATAATCTTTCAATGAAAGAATTAGTTTTTGGTTTCAAATAGGAAAGAGTTTTAATAAATGTAATAACAAAGAGATACTAAAACATGAATGAAGGTGATTCAAAAATAGACAGGTATGAAGAACTGGATATCATTAGGGAAAAATAAAAACAGAATACATAGGGAAGCATTTAAAATAATTAAGATGAGAAAGGCTAGGAAGTGTAAGAAAATTGCCACATGAGTAAAATGAAGAGATAAACACATTTCTGAAATTCTAATGGAATGCCAAATAAATGGTAACTAGGCTACATTGTTAAGAAGGAGAACAAAGAAATACCACAAAGATCAAGGTCAGATTAATAAAAAAAAATACTGAATTATTCAGGAAAACAAAAAAAAGTGAACCAAAAACTTCAAAATTCATATGACAGATATTTTAATAGCATTTTGTCCATACATTGACATAAAGGGAAAAAAGAAGGCATTGTCTTTGTGATATGAAGAAGGAAATCTCATAGAAAATAATAAATCTTTCTAATCAATTTCCTTGAATTTAGTATCTACAAATCATCCAATAGTGGAAGCAATGATATGGATGAAAAAATATAGAGCTATTGGGAACATAGAAAATTTACCCAAGGGAATGGTAGCACACAAAATTTCTCACCTTTTTGCTTTTCTAAGACCACTTTTTTTTCTATGTAGCCCTGGAAGGATAGGTACTCATTAATTGCTAATGGTAATAGCTAATATTTACCCATTTCTACCATGTTGTAGATTGATGATTTGTGATGATTAGGTAAGAAATTAATCTAGAATATATAGAAATGCATATGTACTGACTGGAAAAGTATCTAAACATTTTAGTGAAGCAAAGGAATATTAAGGCAATAAATCATTACTTTGTGGACTTTAATAAATATTTATATACTTAGACTAACAACTAAAAGATAAAAATTAAGATATTAAAGAACAGAATAGATTATTTACAAAATTACATATATATATATATATTTGATTGTAGAAGGGGAATTATATAAACAAATGCATTGTTGTGTTTTATTTCATATTTTGGCATATGTTCAAAATGTAATTTGTAATATGTCCTAAAGAATTCATAAACACATATAGAAAGTCAGCAACAGTAAGCATATTTTATCAACTAACTACAGTACAATATATATTTTAAACAAAAATAGAGAAAAAAGGTAATGTTAATACTTAATGCATATCTTCATAATGTTTTTGCTTGCATATAGGAAAAAGTTTTCTTCATTTTTGAGAAAGCTATATCAATAAACAAAATATATTGCTAGAATAAATGACATACCATATATATATATATATATATATATATATATATATATATATATATTTGTATAAGAGTTCCATTTCATATATTCATATGGATTAGCAAGGTATTCACTTTTTCATGTATCATCAGCTCTAGGAAGAGACAAAGTATAAATATGTAAAAAGAAGATGTATCAATTCTAATATTAAAAATATTGAAATCTATTTCATTGATAAATTATCATGATGTTCTCTGTGAGAGTGAGACATGTCATTAGTTGACAACAATTCCATTGCTTCAAAGAAATTTCAAATATACTTAGAAATGGATTGAATGAGGGTAGAGTGTATCAGGGCAGAGAGTAGAATAATTAAAAGTCTACTACATCTACTATTATCATTTCATTTAGAGATTTACACCATAACATAATCTCCTTAGCTGAAAACCAATGTCTAGAGTATTTACACAATTCTTTCTGAAGCAAAAAATTTGTGAAATCTAGAGACTATATCAATATCTTAATAAAGTTTTTTTTTTTTTTTGGAAATTTGAAACGCTTTAATTTTTGAAAGGTACAGTTTTACCCTGATCTAAAGAGACATCAGAATGTGAATATACTTTGAAATAGTCAATACGAAAAGAGCATAGCAACATATTTTCTAATCTCATGCCAAAACGATTTTAATTTGTAATTCTTGTGTTAAATGTTTTAAGCAGAGAATGCATATTTATTAAGTTTTAATTTATTCCTATGTGAAGAACATAGGATTATAATCAGAAGAATGGAGCTCAAGTATTGGCTCAAATGATCTCAAGATACGAGATCTTGAAAAAATCACTCAAGTATTTTAAACCTCAGATTTCTCATCAAAGATATACAGAATATTAGTGTTGGAA
The DNA here is from genome assembly GCF_028583685.1 of Petaurus breviceps papuanus. Taxonomy (NCBI): domain Eukaryota; kingdom Metazoa; phylum Chordata; class Mammalia; order Diprotodontia; family Petauridae; genus Petaurus; species Petaurus breviceps. The sequence continues at coordinate 4,395,791 of NW_027187314.1, read as the reverse complement.
AGTAACTCAGCTAATCTGCTATAATCTCTAACTGGAAATAAATCCCATCTATAACATCTTTTTACAAATAATTTTTGAGTCTCCACTTGTAAACTTTGACCACTCATTTTTTGGACAGTTCTCAAATTTAGAGAACAACATTCACTGAACGGTTATAAATGATACTTATAATGTCAAACAAAACAAATAATACTGTTATTCTGCAAGACAGTCCTTCAAATACTAAAATATAGATGTTTAGAAAAATTTTCACCTATTATTACAATCTAGTGATAGTCATAGCTCAAAGGGATATAAAACTGCGTATATCTTTTGATCCAGGAATATCTCTATGAGGTCTCTTCTCCAGGCGGAGGAAAATTAGAAGGAAAATGACCCATTTGCACAATATTTATACTATCTTTTTTTATGGTGGCAAAGAATTGGAAAGTAAAGGGATGACCATCGGTTGCAAAATGTTTGAACAAACTATATGTATATATATATATATATATATATAGAGAGAGAGAGAGAGAGAGATAGATATAGATATAGATATAGATATACACATATACTGGTAGGCCCAGAATGCAGATATATAGATAGCAAATGTGTCTGTGTGTATGCATATATGTGAGTGTTATGACATACAGATGTGTGTTATGCAAATTATCTTTCTTTTTCTTTCATTTTTTTGTAACATGGTCAGTATGACAATATGCTTTCCATTACTTCACATGCATATTTAAGAGGAATATCATATTTCTTGTAATGGGTGGGGAAGAGTTGGAGGTAAGGAATGAACTTAGAAAGGAAAACACAAAAGAAATTTAACAGAAGTATTTTTGAAAGAAAAAAATTCAATTTAATAAAGAAAATAGTAGAATGACTCATAATATTAAACAATGAGAAGGCGGAGATAAGCATGAAGATATTGAAATGACATCTCTTTCCCCCCTGCCAGAATGGTCTATTTTATTCCTCATAAAAGGTTTTAGCAGTTTAGGCATCAACAACGTTCAATTGCATAAGTAATCTTCATGCCATGTTTTTATATTATTGAGCAAAGTATTGTAGATAAGGTTTTTTTTCTATTCTAAATGCTAGCTGAGGACCAACCCAATGTACTATGTGACTGAAGCATAAAATAAAGTTCTTAATAAATTGTTATTAAGTGAATGAAACAATAAGTGAATGATAATTTTTATTAAACAATAAGTGAATTAAAAATTATTAAGTGAATAATAACTGTTATTAAAACTTCAACCTATCACAAAGATATAGACATACTTTTTAGTAGATAATCACTTTGTCTTAAATACTAAGAAACATTAACCCAGACCCTAGATGAGCCTTTTGGACTCAAGCACAAAACCATTTTACACTGTCTGCCTGATATCCCAAACTGCCTTCAAGTGCTACTGTTGCATTTATACATTAGGGTTGACTGCCTTGGCAGTGCTATATGATGAATCTCCCATAGGGCATTCCTGAAATATGCCTTACTCAAGTTACAATTAATGATTGTACTTGTGATGATTGTGAAATATGTCTGCAAAGTGATAAGTATTTTGAGAGAGAGAAAGAGTTTCTATCCTTCTTCTGATAAAGGTAATGTTCACTTTTCAAAGTGATATTTTTAAAGCTGTCACTTAAACTTTTAATAGAGTAGCCATGTGGAACATTGAATCACTGGGTAAATTTGTCAAAGTATCATGTAGAAAGAGATATTTCACTTGTTTAGCTTGGTCTGTGATGGAAGAAATTGCACCTATGCATGGACCTTCAATTGAGTCAGATTTACTCTTTATTTAATTTGTTTAATAATTTACCTTCATTTTTTTTCTTTTTTTCTTAAATGTGGTTTTAATTTTTTTGCCTCTCAGTGAAATAATTTTTAAATTTATCTTATTGGATGGCTAGGTGGCAAAGTAAATAGAGCACCGGCCCTGGAATCAGGAGGACCTGGGTTCGGATCCAGTCTCAGACACTTAACACAAACACACACACACACACACACACACACTCACACAAACCTAGCCGTGTGATGTTTGGCAAGTCACTTAACCCCAATTGCCCTCGGGAAAAAAAAAAGAAAAAATAATCTTGTTTTCTTCCATCTCAAATTCATTTTATGTTGTTTTTTATTTATCTGAACCTCTTTTAAATATATATATATATATATATATATATATATATATATATATATATATATATATATATATATATATATATATAT
>NW_027187314.1:4363179-4393563 GCF_028583685.1 Petaurus breviceps papuanus | reverse complement strand
TATATATATATATATATATATATATATATATATATATATATATATATTTCCCCTGGTCATTTCATTATTTTTCTTCCTTTCCTGCCTACTCTATACATTTATTCCTTTATTGATGGTGCTAATATTTATTTACCTCTTCTTTAAACTTCTTATTCCTCACTTAAATAAAACTTCCAAATTATCAATGGGCCCCTCATGAGTTCCACCTTTTAAACCATTTTTATATTGCCATGTAAATTTTGCCCCTCAGCCATCTTTGTGTCTGTTGGTGTTTTGAATTCTTACAAGTATCATTTCCTTAACAGCTTGATAGAAAAAAATGACAGAAGCATTTTGCCATGATATAAATACACTTTGCCCTGGAGTACTTCATTCATTACTACTCTTTAACCTCCCAATCATTAATGTGTTTTTTCCCAATTTTGCTGTGAATGCCATTTGTAAATGGCTGTTTCCACCACTTAAGCCTGTCAGTTTTTGCTAGGAGCTGTAGTTTTCTTTGCCCTGACATAAGAGGTCCATAGATGCATAACTCTCTCTCAGAAGTAGTCATTGCTCTGAGAACCAAATGTCTCCAAATTATGTCCTTTTAAGATCCCCATCTCTCACTGCAAGATGGAATTCTCCTTTAATGGAAATTTTCTTCACTAGGATCCCATGCAAATGCTCAATTAAGATTTTTACTCTTTTATTTTCCTTATTTCAATCCCTGTCTTTCTCATAGTACACATTGTTCCAAAGTCCCTCATCTTTCTGAGAGACTGTAGGTATTCTTTTCCCTTCACATTTTACCATTGATTTAACTTAATTATCTTACATATCCCTTTATTTTCTTTACCTCCTCACTTTTTATAGCCTCTCTCATTATGCAGGTTAGGCCCCATCAATTCCTCACCAAGTCAATATAATGGGAAAAAGAAGCCTCTTCTTCCACAACTGCTAATTAAACTTTGCTTTCAATCATTCCTCCTGTGCACTTTTAAAAATAGTTTATTTTTCCTATTAAGGGAAATTATTAACTAGCCCTCCTAATAAGGACCCAAAATTAAAAAGAAAGAGAAAAAATACAGAAATATTTATAGTCAAGCAAAGCAAATACCCTAACATTCAATGTTCAAGAACTGTGTGACTCAATCTGCATTGAGTCTATCATATCTATGTCAGGAAATGGATAACATGTTTCCTCCAGTTTTATTTCTTTATAATGTTGGTTTGAGTAAGAGTTATTTTTTCTCATTCTCCTCCTTTCACTTTACATCACTTCATATATTTTCCCATGTGTCTCAGCATACATTGTCTTCATAATTTCTTTATAAAAATAATATTGCATTATGATTATTTATCATAAATTGTTCAATCACTTACCAAAATATGGGTAAGCATTCAGTTCTTAGTTTTTCACCACCACAAAAAGAGCTGGCATCAATTTTGTTTGCACATTTGTACTTCTTTCTTTTTCCTTCAATATCTTTGGAGGTATAGAACTAGAATTGCAATCACTGAATAAAAAATGTATGCAGAGTTTTATAATTTTGGTTTGAGAGTTTTAAATGTTGTTATTGTTTAGTTCTCTGGTCACATTTCATGACTCCATGGATCATATTGTCTAAGGAGATTTCCTTGCTATGATATTGGAATGGATTGCCATTTCCTTCTTCAGTGGATTAAAGAAAACAGAGGAGACTGGGTCATGGTCACACAGCTAGAAAGTGTTGGGGCCAGATTTGAACTCAGGTTTTTCTGACTCCATGCCCAGCTCTCAATCATGAAGTCACCTGGTTGACTTCCAAACAGGGATTAAGTGGTTTACCTAAAGTCAAAAAATAACAAGTATCTAAGTTGAACTCAGTTCTTGAGTTGCAGCACAACATTCCATACAATAAGCCATTTACATGTGTCCAAGAGGTCCAAATGATTTCTAGAATCCACTTTTTCTAGTGGTCCACTCAACCACTCCACTAAGAGTATGTGCATGGGATGTAGAGCCAAGATGATGGATTAGGAGGAGCCACCAAGCTGAAATATCACAAAATCCCCTTCCAAAAAGTAATATAATGCTTCAAATGAAATTTTGTAGCAGCAGATCCAAAAAAGGTCAAGGAAAGACATTTTATTCAGCCTGAGAAAACTTAAGGAGACAGCCAAAGTCTGTGATATTGACATGGAGTCCTCTCCAGAGGCTACATATACTATGGAAGAAATGATGGCCCCAGCAGTAGCTCCTTTGAGAAATCTCAGAGCAGAGCAGGTAAAAAGGTCAGACAATTAATGAGAAAAAAATGTCATAGAAGACTGTTGCCTGGCACTGGATATAGCTTTTTCTTACTGGCAACTCCATTGCCCATATGCAGTTCTGGGTCACAATTCTAGTGTGGAAAACAACTCTGGTGGTCAGTCACAAGGGAGTAGGTAAACAAGGCAAAGAAGAGTTCCTGTGCATTCAGGGGACCATGTGGATTTTTGGTTAAACCCAGGCCACAAAACAGGAAAATATCAATCATGCTTCTCTTAGAAACACATTACCTTAGAAGCACCATAATATTACAGAGCCCCAAAACTAACTCAGACAATAAGCAAAAGGAAAAATTCACATTCTTGGACCATTGTCTCCCAGGTTAGCAGAGTCCAACTTTAAGATGAAGTTCAATGTAAATAAATGTTCTGGGAAAATAAGAAAACAACAAAAGAAAGAACAGCGAAGAACTGAAACATATTTTAAAAAAATACTATGATGGCAGGGCAAGAATTAAACTTAGAGGAAGGCAACAATGTGAAAACAGCAACCCAAAAGTGCTTAAAAGACAAATGCTGAACCTAAACCCAATAAGAAATCCTGTAAGAGTTAATGGAAGAGATAAGAGTAGTAGATGAAAAAAATTGTGAAAAGAAATGTATGATGCAAGAAAATTATGCAAAGAGAATTAACAACTTAGTAAAAGAGGAACAAAAACTAACTCAAGAATTTGTTGTTTTTATTATAATTTTTATCAAAGACTTTATTAACTTCTAGTTTAAATTATTCATTTCCTCAAGATTTTGAGTTACAAAATTTCTCCCTGTTTTCCCCTACCCACCACCCCAAAAGAGTGATGCCACTGGATATCTCCTCCTCCAATCTGCTCTCTCCCATATCTTCTCGATACCCCCTCCGAATTTGCAGTAGGTGGATCGTTATGCCCCAGTGCATGCACATCTTATTTCCCAGTTAACAGTAAAATAATATTCATACTAGTGTGTATATATATATGTATATGTATATATATATATAAACATTTAATTTTAAAAGTTTGAATTCCAGATTCATTACCTTCCTCCCTTATCACCCACCATTACTGGGAAAACAAACAATTCAGTATAGGGTGTACATGTGTAGCTATGCAAAACATTTTCATAGTGGATATATTGTAAAAGACTGACTATTTACCTCCCTCCTATTCCACCTCCCACTTTTTCTATTCTCTACTTTGATCCTGTCCCTTTTCAAATGTAGGTGCTTCCTACTTCCATTCATCCTACTTCCTTCCATCCTACTTCCTTCCATCATCCCCCCACTCAACCCCTTCCCCCTTACTCTCCGGTAAGGTCAGATACCTATTTAGTGTTTATACAATTCCCTCCCTAAGACAAATTGAATGAGAATAAAATTCACTCATTTCTTTTTGCCTCCTGTTCTTTCCCTCAATTTTAACCACTTTCCCTTACCTCTTCTACATGAGATAGTTTACTCCATTCTGTCTCTCCCCATCACCTTTTATTATATTGCTCTCCCACCTGTTAATTTCACCTTTTAGTATCATCCCTTCCTATTAAATTGATCCTGTGTCCTCTATCTAGGTATACCTGTACACATATATACACATATTTACATATGTATTCATATGCCTATATACCTTGCTATATATAAATGTATATATATATGTATATATGTGGATCTGTGTGTATATACGTATCCATCCATACATACACATATATATGTATATATATTACACATTTTTATTCCCTTCAACTATTCTCATACTGAGAAATGTTTCATTGGTTACAATTATTGTTTTTACATGTAGGGATGTAAATAGTTCAACTTTTGTAAGTTTCTTATGATTTCTTTTCCCTGCTTAGCTTCTCATGCTTCTCTTGCTTCTTGTATCTGTATGTCAAATTTTCTACTCAACTCTTTTTTTTTTCATCAAGAATGCTTGAAAGTTCTTTCTTCCACTGAATGACCATAATTTTTCCTGAAAAAATGATATTCAGTTTTGTTGGTTAGGCCATATTTTTTTTTAAATCCCAGCTCCTTTGACCTCCAGAATATTATATTGCAAGCTCTTAGATCCCTCCGTATAGAAGCTCATAGATCCTATGTAACCCTGATTGTGTTTTCACAATATTCAAATTGTTTCTCCCTGGCTGCTTGTTATATATTCTCCTTGATCTGGGCTTTTGGGAACCTGACTATAATTTTCTTAGGAGTTTTCTTGTTGGGATCCTCTTTTAGAAGGTGATTGGTGGATTCTTTCAATATTTATTTTGCCCTCTGGTTCTAAAACACCAGGCCAATTTTCCTTTACAATTTCTTGAGGGATGATTTCTAGGTTCATTTTTTAGATCATGGCTATCAGGTACGCCAATAATTTTTATATTTTCTCTCCTGAATCTGTTTTACAGATCAGTCCTTTTTCCAATTAGATATTTCACATTCCCCTCTTTTTTTCATTTGTTTTGATCTGTTTAATAGTATCTTGATTTCTCATAAAGTCAGTAGCTTCCATTTGCTCCAATCTAACTCTGAAGGAATGATTCTGTTCAGTGAACTTTTGAGATTCTTTTTTCCATCTGGCAAATTTCAGCTTTTTAAAGCAATCTTCTCCTCATTGGCTTTTTTCCCATTTGAGTTAGTCTATTTTTTTAGGTGTTATTTTCTTCAGTCAGGTTGTCGACTCTCTTCACAATTTTCTTGCATCTTTGCGTGCACATGTTGCCACTCAATTACTTGATTTTTGGCTTTTTGCCACAGTAGGACTCTGCCACCAGACAAGGGAGTTTCGTCCCAAATGTTTGGGTTTTCTTAGCTTCTGAAGGTATTAGTTGGGTGCTTTGTCTGAATCCGCCACACATTCTGGCAAGCTGGGGGAGGTGGCAGCTGGAGCTGTGTGGAAGACTTGTTTGCTTCTCCCCCATCCTGATTCCACCCTTTCAGTCTTTGATTTCTTTAAAGAAAAATTTGTATCTCACATCATACACTGGGAACAATGCTTCATTGCTATGTGTTCCTTATGTGGTCTTTCTGGTCTTTATATCATCTCTATTAAGTAAACACACTTGTCTTTTATTTTTAAGCTTCTGAAGCAATGGGAATGTCTTTTAGCACACAGCAGCCTTGAGGACTGCTCTGAGAAAGTGTTACCCACGTTTAGCAAAAGAATATCAGCAAAAATCCAAGAAAAAGCATCTGCAAAGCCCTTCATTACTTTTCTCCACCTAATTGTAGAAGTCATTAAAGAACAATTTAGGCACATGCAAAATGTTTTCCCATTTCTGAGAATGCAGGTGACACTAAAGGATAATAAGCACAAACGGATCCTCAAATAGTGAATATTGTTGCTTTCCTTCTATCAGTTTTCATCATCCTACAGTATTACTTTTCAATCTAAAAACTCCCCCACTCTTTGACCTAAATATGACTGCTATAAAGCCTGCATGTCAACTTTGCTCAGCTCCTGTCAGCTTCTGTATTTTGTCTTCATTAAGTAATTTCATTGGTAACTCTTTATATCTTCTGCTCCTGCTTTCTTTTGATTTCTTCTGAGCACAACTTTTCATCATTTATATTCTGTCCTTTTCTGGACATCTCTGGCTTTTAATGTCTCAGACCAGGGCTACCTTCTGAGCAGTGATAAAACTATCTTATTGGGGGAAATACTATTCCACAATTCTCTCAGTTATGGGAAAAATGATAATACATAAATTATCTCATTGTCTTCAAATAGGTCTGTGACTTACATGTCACAAGCTATGTGCTTTAAGACCCTAGAATGGTTTTGTGTAAATTAATGAGTGAACAATACTCCTTATAGTAATCTTCACCTTTAATCTGGGATTTTGTCTCATAGCTATTGCTCTTTCTCTGGCATTCTCAGAAAGGGTTGTCTGTCTTCAAGAACATTTATAGGATGTGCTATGTTTCTTTCCAGATTAATTTTACTGCTGTTTTACCTGCAAATGTTATTTTTTCCTTTCCCTTTGGGCAACCAAATGTTAACATAACAAAGATGCACTATCTTATATATAAACAAAGAACAATAAACTAAATCAACCCATAGGTACTTTTCCCATTAGAAAATCTATACCACTTTTTCTATTCATACACTTTATCGATATTTTTGTATCATCATTTTCTTCATGGATATTTTATCCTAGTCCATACATTATAAGATTTATGGAGTAATTGCCTGTGTTTTACCCTATCTTTGAAATGAGCATAGTATCCTCCACAGGGTCTCAAATTGTGTAACTCATAGGTTAACAAATATTCATTGTAATGTCATTTGTTATTAGTTTCATATAGAAAGAAACAGTTTGTTGAGATGGTTTTCTTATCTTCTTCATAAGAGAATTCTTCACAATGTCTATTTGTGATTATGGTAGACTAGTTCCTTTCTACATGTACTTCTTTTTGCAGAGACATAAAGGCACTGTGACATTTGATGCTGTCTGGACTGCAGTTAGATATTTTTACATTCTTAATAAAGAAATGTGCATATATGCCAAAATTATTTCAAGATTCCATTAGAATAACTTGCCGATATATGACCCCTATTAATAACAGGCACATGGGTGACATTTTTTTTACCCTTTATATCATTGCTTTGGGGAAACAAAAACCTTTACATCACCTATAAGCTAAAATTCTAAGGAATAATTGGCATAGTTCCAAAGTGATACATTCAAAATAAATAGAGTCAGGAACTTTCTATAGCTCTTAAAACTTCCTAATTGGATAAGTTACTACACAAGAGACAATTCCCCATTACAGAAACTGGTCTATACCTTTTGATCCAATCCTGAGTCATAGAGTTTCTGTTTCCTCCCAATGTATATTACAAATGCCAGAGCATTTGTCCCAGAAAAGGAGGTTAAAAGTTCATCTCCATGGAGAGATGTTTTAGTCCAGCAGATAAATAAGGAGGCATCCTATTCCCCCAATATGTAATGGAAAATAATACTGAAAAAGAGCTGTGGTAAGAGATGTCTAGCAATATCCCCTAGTCCATGAAAATTATGAAAAAATTGTTTGTGAGTCTGGATTGGCTCAGGGATGGTCATTAATATAAATCATTGGAAAGAAAAGCATTTAAAAAATACATTGCTCAGATGACATACTTATCCAACAGCTTTACCAACAGCAGGAAGTTGTGCTCAACTGAATTGACTCAGTTTGTTTACTAAATATCCTTCTTTGGCTACACTTGTGAGTCATTTTTTAAACCTGCTAAATGTTCCATTGGTATCATTTCATTAATATCTCTGACCTAAACTAAAAGAAGACTGTCCTGTCAGGCTTTTCTTACCACAATAGCTGATTTCAATGAATGCTAATGAAAACTTAATTCAGGAGTAAATATTCTGAAAAATGTTACATTTTATTATTTTCCCCTACATGTCATTTAGAATTATAAGTGTGGAATACCAATATTCAACCACATGAAGTTGCTGAATCTTTCTCCCCCAGAATTGTTATTCTTTACAATAAGAGAAGAATAAGTACAAAGGATATATGGGAAAGACAATTTTGCAAAATCTAAAGACACTGGGAAACCCTTAAAATAATAATGTAAGAAGATTTATAGTTCTGTATCTTCTGTGGATTATATTATTCCTAACATTTTGTGTGTCCAGTAAATCTTTGAAAATAAAAAAATAATAGAAAATGTGTGTGTACAGATATAAATACATCTACATTACATCCACATTTTCACACACATGTACTTTCATCTACTTTACACATATTCTTTCTTAAAAGCATGAAGAAGTACTTTTAAAAATAACCTCTCTTACTTTCTTCAAGCTGTAGAATTTTTTTTCTTTTTAACCCTAAATACCAATAATTCAGTTCTGTACCAATAGTTTACCTTCGTTCAAGTGCTATAGAAGAATCAATATCTTAGTCATGTATTGATGTGGCTTGCTACATGAATGTCCTCATAAATAATGACTTGGAAGCTAGTTTTTAACTTATATTCTTTTTTTTTCTCTTTTTTATATAGATTCAAGGTCAACTTCTTTGACCTTGAAGTAGATGAACGATTCTTCCAGAAATTTCAAAATGAACTAGAAGTTTGATGATGTTTCTTAATTTGCTTCAGGTATGTGATTATGAGCATGTACTACTGATTTATTTTTAATTTTTTTTAGTATTTTGATTTTAAACTTTGTCAAAAAATACAAATATTTTAGATGAATACAATCGGTATTCTTTGGAATTTCTGGATCTTACTTTCATCACAAAAAGATACTTCAGTTGCATAGTTATATTAAATTTAAACTACTTACCAGATTTCTTCCTCTTCTTTTTCCTTGGATTAGAGTTTTGCAGATCACCTTCCTCATCTTCTTTAAATTATATACTCAAAACTCAGGTTTCATGGTCTTTGGAATTTCTCTACACTAAAACTATTCTATCCAAAAGGACCAATGACATTTTTTTTTATTTCTTTATGGATGGCCTTTTCTCAGTTCTCATCTTACTTGAACATTCTGCAGTATTTGACAATTTTAATCACCTTTTTTCTGATATTCCCCTCCTTTTATTTTTTGTTATTTATTTAGTAATTTATTTTTCTCTAGTTACATATAAAACACTTTTTAATATCTTTTTAAAACTTTGAGTTCCAAGTTCTCTTCCTTCTTCCCTTCCCACACCACCTCAATGAGAAGGTAATGTAATAGAAGTTATACAATTCAATATCGGTTATACAATGCAGAGTCAAGCAGAACATATATGTAATACTCATGCTGTGAAAGAAAACAGGAAAAAAAAGAAAAATAGTCAAAGAAAAATAAAGTATGCTTCAATCTATATTCGGATACCAATAATTCCTTCTCTGGGAATGGATAGAATTTTTCACCACAACTTCTTCAGAATTGTCTTGGATCCTTTTATTGCTGAGAACAGCCAAGTTATTCATAGCTGAACAACTTACAATATTGCCATCACTTTGTACACAGTACATTTCACTTTGTATCATTCCATGCAAGTCTTTCTAGGTTTTTCTGAGAGCATCTTGCTGATAATTTCTTTTGGTATGATACTATTCCATCACAATCACATAAAATTTGCTAAATCATTCCCGAACTGATGAACATCACCTCAATTTCTAATTCTTTACACCCAGGAAAGTTGCTATAAATAACTTTGTAAATGTAGTTCCTTTACTTTTTTCTTTCTCTTTTGAAATATAAGCCTGTATTACTAAGTCAAAGTGTATGCCTGCTTTTATATGCCCTTTGGTCATAGTTTTAAACTGCTCTATAGAATGGGTGAAGAAGTGCCTAATTTTCTCTATCTCCCTTCCAATATTTGTCATTTACCTGTTCTGTCCTATTGCCATTCTAATATGTAGGCAGTAGTACCTCAGTATTGTCTTATTTTGAATTTCTCCAATCAATAATGAGTTAGAATATATTTTTCTTATACGTATAGATAGCTTTGTTGCTTCATCTGAAAATTGATTGAATTTTTTGATTATCAATTGGGGCATGATGCTTATAAATTTGACTCAGGTGTCCAGATGTTTAAGAAATAGGGCTTTTATCAGAGAAACTTGCTTCATTTTTTTTCCATAATAACTATAACTGACTTGATTTCTCTCCATTCTATTTAATGCACCCCCATTTAATCAGTCCTTTATCTCCTTTGACCCTGTCCCTCCTCAAAAGTGTTTGGCTTCTGACTACCTCCTCCTCAAACTTCTCTCCCATTTATCACTCTCAATTTTATTAGTTCTTTTTCCTCCTACTTTCTTGTAGGGGAAGATAGATTCTATGCCTAATTGTGTATGTTATTCACTCTTTCAGCCAATCTTGATGAGAGTAAGGTCACTGACTTCCACCTCACCTCCCACCTCTTCTCTTCCACTCTAAAAGCTTTTTTCTTGCCTCTTATGTGAGATAGTTTACGCCATTCTACCTCTCCCTTTCTCTTTCTCCATATGTATATATATATATGTATATATATATACACCCCTCTCACTCTTTAATTCCATTTTCAGATAGTCATCCCTTCATATTGAATTTACATATGTGCCCCCGGTCTATATATCCTCCTAAATAACCTAATAATGATAAAGGTCTTATGAGTTACAGATATAATCATCCCATGTAGAAATGTAAATAGTTTAACCTTAAATCCCGTATTATTTCCCTTTCCTGTTTACCTTTTTATGCTTCAGTCTTGTATTAGAAAGGCAAGTTTTCTATTTACCTCTGGTAGTTTCATGAAGAATGCTTGGAAGTTCTCTATCTCATTTAATGTTGATTTTTTACTGAAGGATTTTGGTGTTTTTCTTGGTAGTTGCTGGTAACTTTAGCTCCTTTGCCCTTTAGGATATCATATTCTAAGTCCTGTGATTCTTTTTTGTAGAAGATGGTAAATCTTGTGTTATCCTGATTTTGCCTCCACTATATATGAGTCGTTTCTTTCTGGCTCCTTAAAATATTTTCTCCTTGACTGGGAACTCTGGAATTTGGCTGTAATATTCCTGACGTTTTTCATTTTGGGATCCTTTCAGGAGGTAAGTGATCAGTTGATATATTTTTTAATTTCTATATTATCTTCTGATTCTAAAGCTTCAGGTAATTTTTCCTGGAGAATTTCTTGAAAGACAATGTAAGGCTCATTATTAATTTCTTTTTGGATCATGCCTTTCAGGTAATCCAATCATTTATTTTATTTTATTTTTTCAAATGCTTTATTAACATCTGATTTACATCATTGATTTCCGCCAGATTTTTAGTTAGAAAAAATTTCGGTGTTTTTCCCCTACTCACCGTCCCAAAATAGCAGTCCCACAGGACATACTCTCCTCTCATCTGCTCTCTCCCATATCTTCTTCCATACACCCTTCAACTTTTTCAGTATGGCATGGTGGATCTATATGGCCCAATGCCTCTATATCTTATTTTCCAATTATATGTAAATTGTATTAATAATGGTATTCATATATTTTTAAACATTTGGTTTTAAAACTTTGAATTGCAAATTCAATTCCTTCCTCCTTGTCACTCACTGGGAAGATAAGCAATTTAGTACAGGTTGTACATGTGTAGCTATGCAAAACATTAACATAGTAGATATATTGTATGAGACTGACTATATTTCCCTCTCTCCTATCTCACCTCCCATTTGTTCTATTCTCTCCTTTGATCCTGTCCCTTTCAAAAGTCGTTGATTCCAAATTCTCTCCCCCCCCCCAGCCTTCCCTCCATTCCATCATCTCCCCTCTCACCCCCTTCCACCCAACTCTCCTGTAGGGTCAGATATGCTATTTGGTGTGTATGTCATTGCCTGCCTGAGCCAAATTCAAAGAGAATAAAGTTTTGCCATTTTGCCTTCCTCTACTTCCCCTCCATTGTAACCATTTTCCCTTGCCTCTTCTATATGAGAGTTTACCCCATTCTGTCTCTCTCCATCTCCTCTCATTATATTCCTCTCTCACCCCTTAATTTCATCTTTTAAGTATCATGTCTTCCTATTAAATTGGTCATGTGTCCTCTATTTATGTATACATGTAAACACATATACACACATTCACATATGTATTCATACACCCATATACCCTACTACATAAACTTATTTCTATGTGTGTGTGTGTGTGTATATATATATATATATTTATATTTATATACACACACATATACACATATTCCCTTCAACTATTTTCATACTGAGAAAAGTTTAATCACTTACAATGATCATTTTTCCATGTAGGAATGTAAACAGTTCAATTTTTATAAGTTCCTTATGATTTCTTTTCCCTGTTTACCTTCTCAAGTTTCTCTTGCTTCTTATATCACATTGTCAAATTTTCTATTCAACTCTGGTTTTTTTCATCAAAAATACTTGAAAATACTCTATTCCACTGAATAACCATATTTTCTCATGAAATATGATACTCAGTTTTGCTGTGTAGGTGACTCTTGGTTTTAATCCCAGCTCCTTTGACCTCTGGAATATCATATCCCAAGGCCTTCGATCCCTCAGGATAGAAGCTGCCAGATCCTGTATTATCCTGATTGTCTTTCCACAATATAAAAATTGTTTATTCCTGGCTGCTTGTAATATTCTCTCTTTGATCTGTAAATTTCAGGACCTGGCTATAATATCCCTAGGAGTTTTCTTTTTGGGATCTTTTTTAGGAAGTGATTGGTGGATTCTTTCAACCTCCATTTTGCCCTCTGGTTCTAAAACATCAGGGCAGATTTCTTTGAGAACTTCCTAGAGGATGATTTCTAGGTTCTTTCTTTGATCATGGTTTTCAGTAAGTGCAATAATTTTAAAATTATCTCTCCTGGATCTATTTTCCAAGACAGGGGTTTTTCCGAAGAGTTATTTCACATTTTCTTCTGTTCTTTCATTTATTTAGATCTGTTTAACAGCATCTTGATTTCTCATAAAATCACTATCTTCCATTTGCTCCAATCTAATTCTGAAGGAATAATTCTCCTCAGTGAGCTTTTGAAATTCTTTTTTTTCCCCCCTCTGGCAAATTTGCCTTTTTAAGGCATTCCTCTCCTCATTGCCTTTTTGAACCTCTCTTGCCATTTGAGATTGTCTAATTTTTAAGGTATTATTTTCATTAGTCAGGCTATTTATTTTAATTTCATAATTTTCTTGCATTGATCTCCTTTCTATTACCAATTTTTACTCCACTTTTCTTATTTGCTTCTTAACGTGCCCCATGGCCTATAATCAGCTCATACTTTTCTTTTAACCTTTTGCTGCAGGTGTTCTGACATCACTGTCTTCCTCCTGTTCCATGCTTTGATCCTTTTTGTTGCCAAAATAGATGTGTAAATTTGGGTCACTCTGTTTATTTTGCTTCCTTTGCCTAATCATGTCTCCACTCAATCATTGGACACCTGTGTTTTTTGTTTTTCTTTTTGTTTTTATTGTTTTTTGACACAGTGGGACCCTGTCACCAGACAGGAGAGTCTTCTATCAAAAGCTGGCGTTTTGTCAGCTGCTGAAGGTATTGGTTAGTTGCCCTCTCTGAGGCCTCCACATGATCTGGCAAGCTTGTCACACACCCCAGTACATCCACTCTAGACTGCAATCCAGATGCAAGCAGGTTAAAGCAAGAGTGAATATCCCTCAGACTATTTGCTTGCTCCTCCTGCACTCTGCAGGCCTGGAGCTGAAGTTACCATGTGGGGGTGCTTGCAGGGCCTTGGCTCCTCAGAGGCTTCTCCCCCGGGGGAAAGAGCCCAAGGCACTCCCAACTGCTAAATCCCAAATTCCACACTGTAGTCACCTCTAATTTTGTCCTTAGCATTTATGTGTTGATAATTCTGGAAAAGGCCACAGCTGTTGGTGATCTAAAGTACCTCCAGCTGCTGTTTATTCAGGCCCTCCCTGTGACTAAAACCTCGGGCATGGGCCTGGGCTTGTCTCCCAGAATGCTGTGCTGTCTGATTTCTGCCAGTCGGCCATGCTTTCCTGAGTGGGAGGCTAGATTCTCTGTGTCATTTTGTGGGTTATTTAGCTCCAGAGTTTGTTCAGAGTCCCCTTTTACATGAATTGGGGGAGGTGGAAGCCAGAGCCCATTGAAGTCCTGTTTCTAAGCCACCATCTTGACTCCACCCATCCAATCATTTTAAAATTATCTCTCCTGATCTACTTTCCTGGTCACTTTTTCTTGTATGATGATCGTCTTATATATTTTTTTCTTTTGGTTTATTTTATTGGTTCTTTTTTTCTCATGAAGTCATTAGCTTCCACTTGCTTCATTCTAATTTTAAGGAATTTCTTTTTCAGTAACCTTTTGGACCTCCTTTTCCATTTGGCTAAATCTGCTTTTTAAGGCATTCTTTTCCTAATTAGCTTTGGAATTCTTTTGCAGTTTTGCCTGGTCTGCATTTTAAGACGTTATTTTCTTTGTTCGTGTGTCCCCCATTCCACACTGTTGATTGTTTTCTCGTGATTTTCTCATATCACTCTCATTTATCTTACTATTTTCCCTCTATTTCTCTTACTTGATTTTGAAAATTATTTTTGAGATCTTCCACCATTTAAGACCAATTCCTATTTTTCTTGGAGGTTTTGGATGTAGGAGTTTTGACATTGTTCTCTTTTTCTGAGTGTGTTTTGATCTTCTTTGTCATCATAGTAAATTTCTACAGTCAAATTTTGTTTCTGGGATTTGTTCCTTTTCCTAGCCAATTTAACTTTTTTAAAGCCAAGCACTAGCAGCTTTCAAGAATAATGCTAGCATGAACAGCTTATCAAGGTCCTTATTATACAGTATAGTGAACACTATTTATTCCTTAAAAAATCAGAGCAAACCATTCAGAGTAAACCAAGGTACAACATTCACAATCTTACAACATATGACAGATAATCAATATATAGACTTCACAATAACTAATCACAGAAAATGGCCACATGGTTTTCACCAAAGTGGTCACAAAGTTGTGAACAAAGAACAATCATTTAGTAACTCAATCATTCATTCATCTCAATTATTCAATCATCCTTACAGATATTTGCCTCCTTAAGGGACACAAAGTACAATAGTCAAAGTTCTCCACCCATGAGGCACACTAAGTTACAAATTAGTCAGTATTAATTCCATTATCATTCACTATTCAGTCATCAGAAAATACACAAGCCCTCCACCCCTAGGTCACTAGTAAATTATAATCTTCTCAGTCAGTACACAGTATCCAAGCAATATCTTCTTTCAGCTTGAATCAGGGTGGTCTCTCTGATTCCCTGGATACCCTTCCATGGTCCCAGATCCTACAAAGATTCACCAAAATGTCCCCTGGGTTCAAAAGCAGGCAGGTGCCAGGTCCTTGTCCAGCTCTCCACACACTTGCTGTTCCATGCTGAAGCTCACAGCATCCAGTCCACCTTTAATCCCTCACTGTCCCTGTTCCTGACCAGTCAAGGCTCAACAAAGTCACAAACAGGTTCATGCAAAGTAACAGTATCACAGTCATACTTCCTCAGTCTTTGGCAGCTCTGGCTGGCCCTCAGGAATCCTCAACAGCTTCGTAGCTCTGGCTGACCCTCAGCTCTGACTTGCCCTCAGAAATCCTCAGCAGCTCTGGCTGGCCCTTGGACTCAGCAGAAGTTTCAGCTGGTTCCCAATATCAAAATCACTTTATACGGGTTCTCCAAATAAAAATAATTATCTCTACTCTGAGGGACTTTCCTCTTCAGCCTCCCTGGTGGCAGTAGCTTCTACATCCACAGCAACTTGCTCCAAGAAGATCTTTCTGACCTAGCAGGGGCACCTCCTCACATACACATGGCATCAGGTGCTTCCTGTTTCAGCCAACCCCTTCCTGTTACATCAGCAACAGGGGTTCATATCTTCTGTTTCTTTAACAGAGGCTTGATTAGTTACTAAATGCTAAGTAGCTGTTACCTTTGCCAATACAAAGACATCTTCAGATTCAAATTACATTACCATTACAAACTTTAGACTCTATGTTGAAATAGGAGTCTCCTGCCAGGGAGGAGGTTGCACTATCCAAAGCTTCAGGGATTTTATGCAGCTACTTTTCAGAGATACTTCTAGAGACCTGTAAGTTTTCAGTTATTCCAAGATGGTATGACCTCAGAAGAGATTTTTACTCTTCTGGGATGTGCTCTGGTCTGTGAGTGACCACAAGTGTTCTTTGATGCCTGAAATGTGAGAAGCACCCCACTAACTGTTGCCACAATCTCTACTTGACTAGTGTTCTTCTTTGCACTGTAACTGCCACCCTGAACTGTGACCAAGATCTGAGTATGGGCAAAGTACGTCAAAGCAAAACAAAACAAATGAAAAAAAAAAAACCTGTAATCTCACTCTGACTAGTTGTTCAACTCCTTTCTATCTATGGACTGAGAGCTCCAGAAGTAGCAGCTGCCACGGCTACTACTAATTCCGTCACTCCCAAGGCCTACTTCTGGTTTGCTGTGACTGGGCCTCCAGACTGTGCTGGACTGTGCTCCACTTTAACCCAGATGTGAAAGACCTTTCCTGCTGACCTTCTTAGTTGTCTTTGTCATCTGTGTGATTAAAGGGTGGAATGCACCATTGCCCCCCATGATTCAGTCATGTCAAGACCTGCTCCTAGTTTACTGGTGCATGATCTTTTCTGGTGTGACCTACATTGGACTGAACTCCTCTCTCACCCTGACCTTTCAAATTGTTTTTGGCTGGAAATTTGTTTCACTCTATCTTTTTTTGGTTAGCCGCTTTCCAACAATGCCAGGCCTCAGCCGACAGAAATGGGGAATAATGGGGTTGGCTTTAGTAGAACCTCGTGTATCATGCCCAGCCCCACCCTATGGGCCCATGGGCCTTGCACCAGAATGGAGTTATTGGGGAATCTCCACTGGGTTTGCTATCATGGCTGTGCAGTTTGATGGGGGCGTGGTCCTTTGAGCCAACTCCAGGACAACCGCTGGGTCCTAAATTGCCAACCCAGTTACCGTCAAGTGGACCCCTATCCATGACTGAATCTTCTGCTGCTGCTCCAGTTCATTAGCTGACACCTATGTCATGGCCAATATAGTCATGTCTCAGCTCAGCTTCCACAGAATGAAACTGAATGGACTACCCTTGTCCATACAGCTGCCAGCTTCTTCAAAGAGATGTGTTATCATTACTGAGAGGATATCATGGCTGGGATCATCATCTCTGGCTAGGATCTGTATGAGGTGGGGCAGGTATACTCAGTACCCATGGAAGACATGATGGTTTGGCAGCCTTTTTCCATTGGGGGTTCAGGTAGCTCTTACATCTATAACTATGTTGATGCCTCCTATCGAGAGGGGATGAATGAAAACTAGTGTCTTTAGTTCACTGACAATGCTCTTCCTTTGGCCATGGAGCAAGATGGCTCAAATGGTGGTGCAACCTGGTTGGCATCAATTACTGAGAGAGGAATGGAACAGCAGGGACCAGCTTCCCTGATTCCCTTTTACCACCTGTCTTTCAGCTTGAGATCTAGTACCTCCTTCCTGTTATCTGTGTGCCACTCCCTTCCCCTAGTGATAAGCCATCCTCAAATATACCCAAGTTCAATAAACTATGGTTCAAGGGGAGAGCTCAGTTGCATCCCTGCCTTACTCAACCATATCCCCAACCCATTTTTTTCATCTATAATACTTCAATCATAATTTTCACCATTTCTTCTTAGACTCTTGTTGGCTTGTCTTATTTCTTCTGTCAGCTTAATATTTTCATCCTCCAATATATTCTGTTTTCAACCTTTTTTTCTCTATACACTATATTTTGTTGATTAAACTACTATCATAGCTTCAAATATAACTTTACTATGCATGATCTAAAATTCTATGTATCTAGCCCTACTCTAGTACTCTTTACAACTCATTTCCAGATTTCTCTACCTGGTGCTTTGTCAGATTTCAATCTCAACAGGGCCAAAATTGAACCTCTCCCCACAAAAATTGTTTCCTTCTTTTATTTTTTATTGATAGCAAAGCCCTCATATTAGCCTGACTTAAAATCTTTAAGTGATTTTTGACTCTTCCCTTTTTATCTCCCCAAAGGTAATAATTTCCAAAGTTCTCTTGGTTCTGCCTTCACAAATTGTTACATTTGCACCCTTCTCCACATTTATACCACCATACTACTTCAGGGACAAAATACTTGTGGCCTAGTTCATTGTAGTACCTTCCTAATTGGCTTTCTGTCTCTAGTATTTTATCATTCTTATCAATTCTTCATACAATATCGAAATTAATCTTCTTAAATCATAAGTGTGCTATTTCATACTCTAATCTTCCTTAAAAAATTAAACTACAACAACAACAAAAATTTCAATGACAATCTATTACCTTTGAGTAGGGGGGCATTAGTTCTACTATTTGCTAAAAAAAAAAAACTATGCCTTAAAGAAAGTATCTCATTAGAATCTTACATCATTTCTGGAAGGTAGGTGCTATTAATGCAAATTCTCTAGACTATAATTTAAAGCCTGTCATATTATGTCTTCAACCTATCTTTTCACCCTTACTTCATCCCTTCATTAATTAATACTTGAAAGGACTATTACCTATTTCCTATTCTTTGTTAACCCTTAACAGTCCTCTGTGTTTTAGCATAACTGGAACAAAAATCCTTAATTTCTTAAGGTCTATTGGAGAACACCTTTTCTTTCAAATTAGAGTTTTCATATTCCATTTCCCCACTATGCATATCTTCTTATAGTATTTATTTTTATTTCTCTTCTTACTCCTATCTCCTTCATCTTTGTCTTGTATTTATTTGGTTATTTCTCTAATGTTATCTATTATCTCTATGCTTCTCAAGAGGAAAGGCAATCATTTTCTTTCCATTTTGTAACAAGAATACTTAGTAAATATGTCACAAAATAGACACTTCATAAATCTTTGATTTGTTGTCAAATTGATTTGCATAATTCACTGCATCTGAGATTGATCACATAAAAGGCATAAGTTTTACTATTATCACTATGCATGTCAGTGTTCTTAAACTTGCTCTTTCTTGAGATAGAGATGATCATAAAGTAAAAGGAATATTTATATTTAATTTTTACCTTGAAACAATTTTTTTTGCATTTTATGTGGTTTCACAGTTGTGTATGAATTACTTGACAAGTATTTCAACCTTCATCTTACAATACATTTTAAGTGTAACTTTAGGAAATCTTTCTTTAAAAAAGCCCCTTTTATAATTGTATTATGTTGATCATTTTTTATTCAGTCATTTCACACATGTCCAACACTTCATGACCCCATTTGTAATTTTCTTGGTGAAGATATTGGAGTACATTTGTCATTATCTTCTCCAGCTCATGTTACAGATGACGACACTATGGCAAACAAGATTGGAAAGTATGTAAACTTCTGTGGACTTAATTTTCCTCATCTCTTTAATGAGATAGCTGGAGTAGATGATCTCTGAGACCCCTTCAATTTCTTACATTTATGTTATTTCTCAATATTATGCATATATCACGGAACTGGAACAAGAAAGGATGTCAGGAGTTTAATCCATATACTTTATCTTAGAAATGTAGAGACTTATGACTAAAGAAGGTGAGTAAATTTTACAGAATTACCCAAGTTCAGTCAGAAACACTTGTTATGTACAAAGGTGAAGTTTGAATCCAGTTATTGTAATACAGTGTTAATATATTGATTCAAACTCTCTCACCTTATCTCAGATAGAAAACATGGTACACAATATTGCTAAGATATTGAAATAAATATCATAGACCTGGGAAGAAACAGTGATCACAAATATCATCAATCAGTTGTATTTGGGTCAATGTACTCTTATTTCTAAGAGTAACCACAAGTACTGAACATGAAATGGATATCTCTATGAGCAACAAAAGGATTCTAGTTCTTAAAATATTCTTAAATCACTCTGTGAAAATAAGTCTAGGAATGTTTTTCCTTTCATTCAGGGCACAAAAAGAAACATAGAAAAAATGATTAAGTGCCTTTGCAATTGATGAAATGCACCTGACAAAATGAACATTGAGCACCTGTCTCACAGATGTTTACAAATATGTGAGTCATTGCTGATCATTCTGTAAAAATGCCACCTTTTAATGAGGGTTAATTAGAAAGGAGAGAAACTTCACAGATGTTTTAAGAAGCCCTACTAGACCTTTGTACTTCAGTTACTGAAGAAGAGTAATTTATCATACTTTTTAATTGCTGATGAAGCAATTCTCATTAAAATCTTAACAATATTGTCTTATGACAATCAGGTATATATGTACATTGTCCTTCATACTTAGATGGCAAACTGAATTTGTAGTTCCACTTTAAACGAAAAGCTGGGCCTATTGTTGTTAAACTTAATTTAATACAATTTTTCCCCACAACTTCCTATGTAGTTGTATAAACAACTATCAAAGACTTAAGAACTCTAACCAAAACAATGACCAACAATTATTTGAGAGGACATGTTGGTCAACCATATTATCTGCTAGCTACCTCTTAAAATAAAGATGAAGAACTTCAAGTACATATTGAGTAAAAATTTATTTTTCGACATGGCTAGTATGGAAATTATTTTGCTTGACTATAAATGCTTAGTTGTGCAGAAGGAAATGGCAAACCATTCTAAGATCATTGCCCAAAAAGACCCAAATTGATTCACAAATAGCCAAATATAACTTAAAATGAATAAAAACATATTTAATCAAAGGTTTGCTTTCTTTTCTCTATTCTTTCCTCCATTCTTTCCTCCCTTTCTTCTAATTTTCCTTCCTTTCTTTTTTTCTATTAAGGAATAAATCAACAAATTATGGTCTCTTAATGCAATGAAATATATTTGTGCCTTAAGAAATGATGGAATGGAAAATTCCATGAAAAAACTGAGAATTCCTTTATGAAAACAACTCAGAGTGAAATAAGCAGAAAAAGAAAAATTTATAAAATAATTCAAACGTTATAGAAAATTAGTGGAAACAACTAGCATAATGATAAAAAAAGAATTAATATCACCCTCACAACCTGACAGAAAAATCTAGAATATAAATTGTAAGAGGAAAAAATTATATATATTTGGATACATGGCAAACCAAATGTGAGAATTTGTTTTGTTGGAATATGAAGATATGGACATACTTTTTTTTTCTTTCAAAGTGCTCAGTGGGGTGGAAGAAAGGCAAGTTTAATAAAAGTTGTTATTTAAAAGTAAAAATTGTAAGCTGAATAATATACAGAAAGTAAAACAAAGTCATAAAATTTCAGAAGGGAAAAATGTTAATAATGGAACAGAGTAAATTAGCAAAGCCTTCATGTACGAGTTGCACCTGAAAAATTTCAAAAAATGTGTGGATTCTAACATGGAAATAAGGAATTGAATACACTGAACCACTTTTGAAAGTTACATAAAAGAAAAACCTAAGTGGGTGGAGTCAAGATGGTGGAGTAAAACAGGACTTCCTTGCATCTCTGGCTTCCACCTCCACCAATTCATGTAAAAATGACCCTAGACAAACTTTGTAGCCATAGAACCTACAAAATGACAGAGAGAAGCTAAGCTCCTGCTGAAGACAGCCCAGCAGGCCGGCAGGAAGGGTCCAGTGCAGCACTCTTGCAGTTGAGTACAGCACTCTGACAGCTGAGCCCAGCCCTGCGAAAGCACGAGGTTTAGCCCCTGGGAGCCCTGACCAGCCACCAGCCGAAAGGACTTCATATCACCAGAAGCTGTGGCAACTTCCAGAATTATCAATCCATAGATACCAAAGACAAAGTGAGAGGTCAGTGTAGATTTTGCAGGAACAGGGAGTTCCTGAGTGTGATCTGGCCTTTGCCTCCAGGATGAGAAGCAGTTGAGGCTGCCCAGCCTTGCTGCTTCAGAGGGTCTGGCCTGCAAATTGTAGAGGGACCAAGCACCCAGTCTGAGGAGTAATCACTCTTGCATTGACCTGCTTGGATCTGGATTGCTTTCTAAGGTAGAGGTCTTGGGGTGTGTGACCAGTTTGCCAGAGCATGTTGAGCTTTCCAAGAGGGAACCTAATGCAGTAGGTACAAAAACCCAAGCAATTGGGATAAAGCTCTCCTTTCAGGTAGCAGTGTTCTACAGTGGTAGATTCCCAAATCAAGGAAAAAATATTACAAGCATCCAGGAAGAAACAATGTCAATATTGTGGAAACAAAATTAGATAACACAGGAAATGACAGCTTCTACACTGAGGGATTGAAGGGCTTGGGATATGATATTCCAGATGTCAAAGGAGCTGGGACTGAAACCAAGAATCACCTACCCAGCAAAACTGAGTATCATGTATCGGGGGAAATATGGTCATTCAGGAGAATAAAGAATTTTCAAGCATTCTTGATGAAAGGACCAGAGTTGAATAGAAAATTTAACATTAAATTACAAGAAGCAAGAGAACATGAGAAGGTAAACACGGAAAAAGAAATCATAAGTAATTTATCAAGGTTCAACTGTTTACATTCCTACATGGAAAAATGATAATTGTAACTTATGAAACATTTCTCAGTTTGAGAATAGTTGAAAGCAATAGGAATATGTGTGTGTATGTATATACACACACAACATATATGTCTATGTAGGTGGGTATATGGGCAACCATATAGACATATGTGTTTATATATATGTACATATACATGCACAGACAGATGGCACAGGAGCAATTGAATAGGAAGAGATGATACTTAAAAGGTGAAATTAAGATGTGAGAGAGGAACATAATGAGAGAAGATGGGGAGAGACAGAATGGGGTAAATTATCTCATACGTAAGAGGCAAGTGAAAACTGTTGCAATGGAAGGGAAGAAGAGGAAGGGAAAAGGAAATAAGTCAGCCTTATTCTCATTGAATTTGGCTTAAGGAGGGAAGGGCATACACACTAAACAGGGTATCTCACCCTACAGAAGAGTAGGGGGTGACAGGATGAGAAGGAGGATAATGGAAGGGAAGGCAGTCTGGGGATGATGGAAGTTGGAAATACACACTTTTGAAAAAGGAAAGGATCAAAGTACAGAATAGAACAAGTAGGGGTGGGATAGGATGGAGGGAAATACAGTCAGTCTTTCACAATATATCCACTATGGAAGTGTTTTGCTTAGCTATGCATGTACAACCTGTATTAAATTGTTTATCTTCCGAGTAAGGGAAGGTGGGTGGGTGATTAAGTGTGGGTGGCAAAAGAAGAAGGCAAAGAATTTGGAATTCAAAGTTTCAAAATCAAACATATACATATATATATATATATATATATGAAAATGATAACACGACATTTTAGATAGAATGGAGAGTTTATGGAAGGGTATGATGCGAAATGATATTACAAAAGTAGGCAGTAGCCAAAGAGGAAAAAAAACAAAACAACTTTACATCTTAGACTCAGGTGTCCATAATCTCTCCTAAAGACAAAAACATTGTTAAAACTCAATGCTTTTAGTGTACTTTTAATGTCCTTAGAACACGTTTAATTAAATTTATGCTGATTCTTCATCTAGGTTTATGTAATATTCTGTGTCTATGTCAAAAATTTTCAATGTTTCACATAGTTTTTCAGTTGATTCCCTGGGATACTTTAAGTATACCATTATATCATCTGCAAAGAGTAATACTTTTGTTACCTCATTGCCTATTTTAATTCCTTCAATTTCTTTTTCTTCTCCTATTGCTAAAGCTAATATTTATAGTACAATATTGAATAACATTTGTGATAGTGGGCATCGTTTCTCACCCCTAACCTTCTAGGGAAGATTTCTAGCTTATCCCCATTACAAATAATGCTTGATGGTGTGGCTAGTTGGTGCAGTGAGTAAAAAGTTTTCCCTGGAGTCAGGAGGACCCAAGTTCGGTTCCAGCCTCAGATGCTTAACACCCACACAAACACACTAGCCATGTAACCTTGGGCAAATTACTTAACTCCAATTGCCCTCCAAAAAGCTAAAACAAAACAAAACAAAAAATAAATGCTTGCTGATGTTTTTAGATAGATACCACTTGTAATTTTAAGGAATGTTTCATTTTTCTTATGCTCTCCATTGAATGCTATAGTTTGGAATGGGGTAAATGAGGTGAGCATGATAGAAAGGAGGGCAAATGGGAGGAGGTGGTAACCTGAAGTAAAGACTTTTGTGGAGGGTCAGGGTCAAATGATAGGAAACAATAAATTGGGGGAGGGATAGGATGGAGGGAAATAGAGTTAGTATTTTACAACATGACTGTGGTAGAATTGTTGTATGGGACTAAACATGTATATTGTACATAAAATTGCTTGCTTTCTCAATGATGGTGGGGGGAAGGAGGGAAGGGAAAAATGTGGAACTCAAAGTTTTAAAAATAGTTGTTAAAAGCTGTTTTTACTTGCAACTGGGGAATAAGAAATACAGCAATAAGGTATAAAAATTTATCTTGCTCTACAGGAAAATAGAAGGGAAGGTGATGAGAGAAGGGAGAGTGATAGAATGGAGGGTAGAGGGGTAATCAGAATGCACAGTGTCTTGGCATGCGTTGAGAGAAGTGATGGGGAGAAAATTTGAAGATCAAATTCTTGTGGAAGTGAATGTTAAAATCTAAAAGTAAACTAATAAATGCAAAAAAAAATATGTTCAGTATTGTATTTGAGTGATATTTGTTTGGACCCTGATCTAGAATGTTTAAGAGAAGAGAAAGTAAACAGATTGAGTAATTAGAAGGCTTTTGCAAAATATCCCCAATAATATGTGAGGAGATGCTATAATAGGATAAGGGCAGTGAGAATAGAAATAATTGTACTGAGAATTTTGAAAAAACACCATGTAGGTAAAAGTTTTACAAGTATTACCTGATTGAATGTGGATGGTAAAATAGAGAAGAGTTGTTTGTTGAATGAAATGTTGGCAGTTCAATAAAAATAGATTTTTAATAACTTTTTCCATTTAAGTTTTTGTGGAGTCATGGAATTTTACTCTTCATATTTTCACAAGACTTCTTGGCTTATGTAATCAAAAAGAGCAGCATTGGCATTTATATCTGAACATAGCAAAATTATTGCCTACTCTGTGCAAGGCACTGTTCTTGAGAACATAATGAGCACAAAGGATAACTTGTCCCTGACTTCAAGGAATATCTAATTACGGAAAAGGACAAAATAAATATATAAAATTGAAGAAAGGAGAGAAAAAAGTTATAGGGTACGTGAGTTCACAAAGATTTTTAAAAACCTAAGCAAGAGATAGTGAGGACCTGACAGATGGCAGGGAAAAGTAAGGACAGTCTAGAGTTGTAGGAGAAGTAGAAATGGATGGACTTAATATAACACTTTATGAATTTCAATTCATAAGCAAAATACACATATAAATGATGAAACTGTGAGTAAATTAAGAAGAAAAAATTATTTAGATGTCAAACATTTCACTCAGGAATGTCTGGATATAATATCAATGGGTTGAATTTATATAAAGAGAGGTAGATTGGAGTTTCCTCCAAATCTATCTTTACTCTATTGCAAGGAAACTAGATCAAATATAATTTACATTCTTTCTATTACCTCTGGTTTTAACCTTAAGTGGAGCACAGTGCAGAGGTGTAGGCTGAACATGTTAAAAGTGTGATACAGTTACCCCAGGATATGCGGGGACAAACTTAAAGAATTAGATTTAGAACATTTATTTTCCATTCCTTCTGGTGCTTTAAGAATCTGTAAACCATTTGTTTTCTGCAGTTTTTCACACGTTTTTCTTTACCATCCATTATATTTAATTTTCTCATCACTTAGTTTATTGAGCACAAATTTTTTCATGGTCAGGGCATAGTTTTATTGATACTTTTGTCTCTAGTTAACTTTTTCACTTCCCACATCATCAACACAAATTCAACTTATATCTATCTTACCTATGCTATCGTTGCTTTTGGGATAAGAATTCTTAGGTAAGTTTGAACTGTTCCCATCTTTCTTCATCTTGTATTTAATAGGTAGATATTGTAAAAGCTGCATCATCCCACAGAGTAATAACTAGGAATCATTTCACTTAGGACAAAAAAACAGCGGAGAGAGAGTAAGAGAGACAGAAAGACAGAGAGAAAGATAGAGAGAGAGAGAGATAGAGAGAGAGAGAGACAGACAGAGAGACAGACAGAGAGAGACAGAGACAGAGAGAGACAGAGATAAAGAGAGAGAGAGAGAGACAGAGAGAGGGGAGAGAAGGTGCAGTGCAACTGCAGGTGAATATTCATGGTGGAAAAAAACTGTTTTGCTCCCTTAAAATTGGAAGAGAAAAGAAAGTGTGACCATGAGAGAAGGAGTACCTTGAGAGGAACTTGTTGGTAGTTCCTGGTGATGACTTGCTTTGTTGTAGCACTTGCCAATAAATTAATATGAGACTAGTCACAGGGACTGGAATTGCCAGATGTCAGTCTTTGGTCCTGGTTGTAATTTACTACACTTCTCTTTTCCATATTTTATATTTTGACAGATACTTTTTAGAAAGAAGAATAATTATGATTTTGTTTTCACATATATGCATATATCCCATTCTATGTGTGTATACATGCATATATGTATGAGTATGTACATGTGCACATAAATTCACATGTATGTATATATGTATATACTAAGAATTGGGGATACAAAGATAAGAAAACAAATATATTCACTACTCACAAGAAATAATTTACACAGTGGTTAGAGAATTGGCCTGAATCTCAGGTTGACCTAAGTTTAAGTGTTAGCACTGTTACATACGGGCTGCATGATCCTGATCCTTTTAAACTTTCATTTACCCAATCAACTCTAATATTTTATGTTGCTGAACAGTTGCTTATATACATTGACAGAAAGATTTTACTAACCTGAGAGTTTTGTACACTTCATAAATTTCAATGACTAAATTCATCCTTTTCAATAAACTAAAAACTCCATTGTTGAGCATTTAAGGATACTCATAATTGAACTCTAGAACACATATTTTTCCATCTCATCCCCATCACAGTTTCTGTATGTCAGCCAAGTTCATACAATTCTTCTTTCTAAGATTGTCCATGAAGTTCTTTACTGCTTGAATTCCTCCTTTTTTTAATTCTTATATGTCAAAATTCTCCCCATCTTCCCAATTCTCATGATTTCTGCAATGAAACCTCCCCATTTAGATGTCATCTTTCTCCTAAATTCAAAGAGCAACATGTTAATGCTTTCTCTCCTCTAATCAAATTCTGTTTTGTGTCTCCCCTACTATATTGAATTGTCCTTTGCATCAGTAAATATGTCTTCTTTATAGTTGAATATACCTATGTGTCCATCACAGTGCTTTGTACCTTCTCACCCAACAAATGTTGTTTGCATTGGTTACAAACATATTCAATTATTCCCTGTGTAAAAAAATATTGTATTCTAATATTGACTAACAGTCTCCACACTTCAGATCTACAAGTTCTTCTTAAGTACTTACTATGTACCAGAAAGTACTATAGGTTCTAGGGATATAAAGACAAAATTGAAATTATTACCTAATTCAATGTATTCATACACCTGAAGAGCATTGCTTGTATAAGTAAAGATATAGATATACATATGTAAAATGTAAATGCAAAGTAATGAGGGAGGATGGAGAGTTCTTTCAACTAGGGACGGTGAAGTGGGGTGTTGGAGGCAAGTAAAATTGACTAGCTATTACCAATTGTCAAATTTTCATTGTTAGAATTACCCTTTCAAAATTGTCAAAATCTACAAATGTGGGCTATATTATTTTTCTTTTGTCAGTTATCTGGATATATGTAAGTGATTGAAGAAATTTTATTAATACAGATTAATCTTAAAGAGTATTATAAGGCATTTTAAGGAGATGCATCTGTTAAACATTTACTAGTAAAACCCAGGAAGAGGGGCATTCAGGTCATGACTGGTGGAGGAAGACGCATTTGATTTGAGTCTTTGAGGGCCGTATGATTTCAAAAGTTGGGGGTAATCAGGGAAAGTATTCCAAGAATATGCAAAAGGCTATCCAACATATGAGAGTAGCAAGATGAATGTTGCATGAAGAAATGGTGCCTGTGTCAATGGGCCTAGAAATGAAGCATGTAAGAAAGAATATATATAAGCACAAAATAACTTGGCTATCTGCATACAAATCCTGTCATGATAGTAAAATGTATAGAGAATTGAACAGTTGTCTCTATAAAGCCATATCCAAACAATGCTACCCATACTCTCTCTCCTCCTTTCACCAAAAGAAATCAGACTCCCACCATTGGACCCCTTCATTTTGGTGGGTGAATTTTTATATTATTCTGCCTAAATCCTGGTTACCATTCCTCTTCTGATCTTCTAAAAATATGAAAAACATTCTCCTACAAACTCTGCTATTCCACTTTCCAACTTTGACTCCCATTTATGTATTGTCTTCCCCTATTGCAATTTATGACCTTTGAGGCTGAGGATTGTATTACTTGTCCCCCCCTACACACACACATATCCCTAGATCTTATCACATTCATTGTTTATTTCCTTTCTTGAAATGATACTCTCTATCAGATTAATGCTAACGGTCTTCCAGTGATTTTGTATGACTGAGAGTCATGGAAAAATACAGTCTTTGAATAAGCAAAGCTAGTGGTTACCAAAAGGGAAATGGCAATATTCATACGTTCAAACCTCACACTGGTAGAATGAAATAGTACAAATGAGAGATTGGGCAGGAAAAGTCATACATAGTTTGCCAACAGAAAAATTTTGAGCATGTTACAGGAGAATGAGCATTGAATTTGAAGTCATTTAGCTTCAATTTGAATACTGGCTCTGTTACTCAGTGTATATATGACCATGAGCAAATAACTTGATTTTGGGGGGTCTCAGTTTCCTCATTCGTAAAATTATGGTTTGTAGAGCCATGATTTCTAGGGCCTCATAAAATCTAAATCTATGATCACATGATTATTTGCATATCCGAAAAAGATAATCTAGTCATATATCTAAGGGTAGAAAAAGCATAAGTATAGCATTGCAATTGAAATAAGGAAGATCCATACCTAAACTCTGTCCTTAAGTCTTACTAGTTGTGTAAGTCATTTAACTTCTCTGACTCTTCATTTCCTCCTCTGTAAAATGGACATGAAAACATTTACTTTACAGGGTTGTTGCATAGAAGAAATGTGATAATATATGTAAAGGGTTTTGTAAACCTTAAAATTCTGTATAAATGTGCGTTGTTATTCCTTGACCTCCTCCTTTTCTCTGTTATTTTCCTCCTACTACTACAATTACTCTTACTTACTACTATTGTCATAGCCAAATAACAAGTCCTGTTCCTCATTTGAATTTTGGAAGATGTATACTATCAAATAAAATCATCTCCAGGAAAAAAATGGCTAGAGTATCATTATGCTGCTAATGGTAATCATGTTGCAGACTAATAATTCTTTTAAAATTGATTTTTTATATACTTTCACTTCCAATGAGTGTCTCAAAGAAAACATAGGATATTTGACAAAATTGGCCAATGTCTCCTAAGCTCTTTGACCCTGTTCTCACCCACACTTTGTTTTATTTTATTCTTGGTCCCCAAAGGGTCTCTGAGAAGAATTTGAAAGGATAAAGATATGAAGAAACCCCATTTTCCTATCTCAAAATATTGCACTGACAGTTTATGCCTTCCTTTTTAATTTCATTTTTCCATTGTCCATATATAAACTTTTAAATGGAGCTCCGTTCACTGGAACTTTGCTGTAAAGCAAACTTCCAAAGCATGGAATTCAGGAATGTGAGTTACACAAAGATCAATAAAATATTTTTTTATCATCAAAGTATTAGAAATAACCCACTAAAATGCATTTTTTGTATGTGTAAATGGAAGAAAAACAGCACATTATTTAGAAGTGGGGCAGGAATACAACAAATTCACATATTTCTATTAATAAATAGATAAGTGTAATAACAATGGGAATTTGAAGATCTTGCCTGCCCCTGAATAGACCTAGAGGGGAGTTTGAAGATATCTCCTGCTTTGAAAGTAAACTTTACCACCAATGGAATGAATGTAATCACATGGAGCTTGTAATGGAGGGATTTTGCTGACCGGTGCAGCAGAGCCCACAGGAAGCTACCCTGATGTGAAGATAAACTCTAACCCCTAATAGGGTAAATATAGTTTCATGGAGCCTGTGGTGGAGGAGTTTGCTGAAGGGAAGCATAGCCCACAAGAAGCTGGTCAGAGTTAGCAAGACAATGCGGGAGCGAGAGGACACTCAGGCAAGGAGGTAGAGAGGTTTGTGAGTAAATATTGATCTTGTATTGGTTTGTGGGAAAGCTGAAGGATGATTTTCCCTGCCTTCCCCCTCAAAAAAAAAAACCCTTATTAAAAAAAAACTAATGCTGAGAGAAAATGAAACCTTATTACTTGGGTCTATACAGAGCACTTCAAATTCATGGTACCATTAAATTTACTTAATTTGGTAGGAAGAGAGAAAACTTATTTTATACTTGACAAACATATCTTAGAAAATGTAGCACTATCTTTTTCATGTGTGCCTTTGTGAATGGAAACTATGAATTTTATTTTCATTTTTTTAACTAAATAAGTTTTTTGATATATTTTAGCAGTACCATAGTTTCTTGCAATTCCATAAACCAAATGTTATTAGCAACAACAAAAAAGGAAGAAAAGAAAGAGAGAAAGAAAGAAAGAAAGAGAGAAAGAAAGAAAGAA
>NW_027187314.1:4348042-4363079 GCF_028583685.1 Petaurus breviceps papuanus | reverse complement strand
AGGAAGGAAGGAAGGAAGGAGGAAGGAAGGGAGGGAGGGAGGGAGGGAGGAAGGAAGGAAGGAAGGGAGGGAGGGAGGGAGGAAGGAAGAAAATAATCAGCATTATGTGATCAATACCTTGAAAAGGTCTGGCTAAATGTACTACACTTCTGAATATCCCACTGCCAAAACGTGGTATGGTAAGAGTTTCTTCTCTTATTCCTTCTTCAAACATAACTGTTCTTTTTAAATTTGCAACATTCACTTTAAGTATATGTGATCATTTCCCCCATTTACATAGCTATGATGATTGTCTGTACTTTTTTCTTGTCTTTTCTTCATTCTGCAATTTATTCATATAAATCTTTCCTTTTTTCTTTATATTATCCCATTTCCCATTTCTCTTACAACAAAGTAATATTCCTTTACATTCATGCACCACAATTTTAGCCATTATCTAATTTATTAGCATCTATGTTCTTTTCAATTCTTTGCTATTGCAAAAAAAAAAATGCTTCTATAAACATTTTTATCACTAGCCTCCTTCGGGTATAAGCCTAGCAATGGAATCACTGGTTCTAAGGGTATGGACACTTTAGCCACATTTGTCTACATAATTCTGAATGGCTTTACAAGATGACTGAATTGATTTACAGTTCCACTAACAGTGCACTAACAGTCCTATCTATGCACAGCCCTTCTAATATTGACTCTCCTCATCTTTTGTCATTTTTGTCCAATTACCACCTTTAAGGTGAAAACAATTGATGGTATTTTCAGAGAAGGCTTTAGCAGGCAACAAATGTTGTTTCTCAACCAATGTTTAAAAATGAACTACATATTACAATCTCACGATTAAATTAAAAATATAAAGATAATAATATACTTTGTACTTGACTATTTTTATTGTGAAAGATTAGATTGAAATACTGCGTTAAAAAAAACAAAAACATAAGAGGCACTTTTGTCATAAGGCTGTTATCATAAGATGAAAAAATAAAACCAACCCTATTAAATGATCCTTTAATTATTAACATCATGTAAGGTATAATACAGCGAGATGTATGCTTCCCAAGTACATTTAAAACAGTGATCGATGACATTTAACACAGAGTACAGGTCAGGAGGGATTGTCTGAGGATGACGGGGTCATTCCTCCATGGTGAAGTTCATCCTATTTGTTGATGTCCTTGAGTTGATTGCAAGCAGCCCCAAAACCTTGAAGAACCTTGGATGCTCTTTCAACTCTATTTCCATCAACATACAACAGACCATCAATAACACTTGGACTAAAAATTCCTGTACCCTCTGATGTCCAGGGAGGGAGGGACCAATAATTAAGGTTGAATGGAAGAGGAAGATCTCTAGCACAGAAGATTCTTAGCAGATTACTGAGAAGAAAATGGGCCCCAGAGTCACACAGCTAGAAAGAATGTGAGTTTGAATTAGAACTCAGTTTTTTTTTTATTCCAAGACCTGAATTCTTTTCATTTTCACCTACTAGTTGCCTCTGAAATCAAGGAGATCAAGCACCAATCAGTTTGGATTATATAGGACATAGCAGCAAGTCCATGTGGTAGCTGAGGAAGTGACTGCCAACTTCAATCAATAATCCTTTGTCTTAATCACTCCTTCAGCATCACCGAGAAGCAAATGTCTCGGCTGACCACTCTGCAGACCAGAAAGGACATACTGACCCACTGAGGTCCTACTCTCCCAAACCAGGAAGGCCCCATGAGCCTCTGGAAGTTATAATTTTCAATTAATAATGTTTAGTCACTCATTGTTGACTCAATTTCTTTGAATTAAATCGTTGAGTTAAATATTAATTTTAATTTCTTGTCAAAGTATGCTAATATGTTGCTTATTTTAGAGCGCAGGGGTTGGAATTTAAGAATAGTTTTAAATATTTTTAATGTTTTTATTTCAAGGGACATGATAAATTAGATATAGGCAAAAATTCATGGATGTCCCTGTTTTTCAGAAGGAAATGATTAATTAAAATTTCAAAATGTTACTGATAGCCTTTAAATAACATAATAATTAACAATATGTTTCAGGAAGAAAAATTTTAATATATTCTAAACTCAAGCAAACATCAACTTGATACTTGACTAAAAAGGAAGTGAATGGAAATTTTTTTAATTAGCTTAGTGCCCAAATAGAGTATGAAAGAAAAGGAAAATGAATGGTTTTAGATAAAGTAAACAAATGAATATAGTATTAAATATTGATGATATTATTCTCACTGATAAATGATAGAGGAAATGAGATGTAAAAACTGCACAACACCACATAATGCCTCTGTTTTTCACTATTCACAGAATCCCATTCCCTGAACAAAGTAGAGTCCAAGACATTCCTAATCCTTCTGTTGAAGGAATTTGTCACTTGATAAATTTGTTAAACTCTATAATTTTTAACAAAGGAAAAATAAAAGCTCCCAGTAAAGTATGGGATTGTATGTTTTGAGGTTGGGAAAATGACTCTTGAAGAATGAACTCTTCAGAATGAGTCAAAGCCAATTAAATATGGCCTTTGTAGTGTCAACCCCGAGAACTCAATTGTCTGACCTGACTTCCCTTGGAATTTAGATGCTGAGGAGAAAGATCTGAAAGTAATTGTTTTCTAGAAGTATAGGATGGAATGATGGCAATGATGCTGACTGAGATATATGATCCTGTTCTATATGTATAACCTTGACAAATATACATATAGATACACACACACACACACACACACACACACACATATATATATATATATATATATATATATATATATAATGTAAAACAGAAACTTGTACTATGTTTAAGCTGAAGGATAGTAGTGCACATCCTCTTCCCTACCTCACCACTTTCTCGAATATTCCCTGTCTCTTTCAGTTTTCAATTGGAATTTATCACAATGTTTGTACTAGTAATAGTCGGAACCAGAACTGAAGGTATCATCTAAGAAATAAAACCTTGTAATTTTATATGAAGGCAGAACATCTAGACTTTATTGATAATATTAGTAGCCTTTGATTTTTATTTTTAGTATATTATTTTATTTTATGCTATTTGAAGGGCAGAAGGCAGAGCAATTGGGGTTAAGTGACTTGATTAAGGTCACACGGTTAATAAGTGTTAATTGTCTGAGGTCAGATTTGAACTCAGGTCCTCCTGACTCCAGGGCCAGTGCTCTATTCACTGGGCCACCTAGCTGCCCCATTTTTATTTTAGTCTTTTCAAAGTTGAATATCTATAAAAGTTGTGTGTATATGTGTGTACATGTATATATGTGTGTTGTATGAGTATTTTAATTTTGGTCAGTCTAGGAAATTAAAATCTGGAATTTCATTGGTATGTGACACAAAAAATGAGGAAATTCTAACAATACAGATCAGCAATGGCTCAGCAACACAGGTTTTTAGAAAGTTTCTTGGCACAATGATTTGTCCTGTGTCACATAGTTTAATCTTATCGGAACCCAGGTCTTCCTGACTTTAAATATAGTGTTATTCCATTTCTTTTGTGGAATTACATACAGTTTCACCGGAAGAGAGTCAATGACCACATTAGTCTTGTGTTTACAATTGTCTAAATTTTGGGGTTTCAGATAGTTGTCTGTTCATCAATTTAAGTATATCATTTGTCTATCCATTACTCTTGTGAAACCTATCAGAAGATTTCATCAAAAGAAATATTAAAAAAAACAACCCTTTCTCAGTTAGGAAATATTTATGAACTAAGTTGTTTTACATATATTTGCAGAGATCAAACACTGAGAGTCATAACCTATCCCAGCTACTTGCTGAGAGGCAAAAGCAAATGAAGTAAAGCAAAGTTTCAACAAGGAAGCAGGTCTGAAGAAAGCAAGAAAGGATATTTTAAAGACTAGGACAAAGAAGAAAGTAAAAGAGCACTGGAGGAAATACAATCTGGTTACAGCAAACTGCTAGCATTATTTGAAGATGGCTCCTCATTGAGACACATCTATTAAAATTGAACATGGTGAAAAATTCTTCCATTATTTTGAAGCCATCTTGACAAATGAGGCAAACATGATTCAATCACCTTCAAAATCCAAGAAGATATAGAATGCCTTTTTGAACACAGGCTGCATTCAAATTGATCATCACATTTTGTTTATTCAGTCCATAATTAAATCCCTAACCCAGCAAATTATTCCATATTGGAATTGTCTTCAGATGTTTGCATATAATGTCATATATGGGTCATTTATTCCAAAAATCTAATTCCTTTCCCTCTATCCACAGAGACTCAGTTCCAACTTCAGTGTCTTCAAAAATTGATTCTAGAAAAATTCCCTTCCAATAAACTTTAAAATAATAACTCAAAATTAATTCCAGAGAAAAAGAATCAACAAAAGGACAAGGTGAAAAAAAAAAATCCCAGCACAACATAACTTAGAAGGTTGGCAAGAAACGTCTGTCTGAACATAGTGAGAGTGGAGTTCCATTGAGGAGAGACCATTGGGCAAGTCAGCAGTAAGATATAGGGGCTATTGAATCAGCAACAGCAGTTTCTATAGCTCTCAGATAACAGATTATAAAGGAGATGGACAACTTTCAGGAGATTACAGGAAACTCTTTGCTGTCACTGTGTATAGGACTCTGCTGCATTGCCCCAATGTAGTTTAAGGGAACAGTCCTAGGGCAAGGCACAGCATTAGCACACACAATTGTCTAGGAGACCACTCATAAATAAAAACACAGTCAGGCAAAGAAATGACCATACTTTTCTTTCAATCATATTATCTTGGAAGAACTGGAATTTTACAGAAACATATAACCATCTCTGAAAACAGTAGTATAAGAAACCTGAAGTGTGGAAAGTCTCTCTACCCCAAGAACAGAATCTAACTTTAACATACAACTAAGATAACAAATATACATTCGAGGGGGGGGGGGGTCTTTGAAGCAGGGAAGTAGGTCCTCCCTGTGGCTCCTGGCTTCCATCTTCCCCAATCCATGTAAAAGGGGACTCTATACAAACTTTGGAGCTACAGATTCCACAAAATGTTAGAAAGAAGCTTACCTCAGGCTGAGGACAGCCCGGATGGCCGGCAGGAATCAGCTAGCTCAGTGCTTTGGAAGTTGAGTCCAGGCCCCTGTGAGTTGGAGTTTATAACCCCAGGGCAGGCCTGAGCAGGAGCAAGCTGAAGGGACTCCAGATCACCAGCAGCTTTGGCCTTTTGAGATTAATCAACACATAGATGAGAATGACAAAGTGAGAGGTAAGTGCAGTATGGACTTTGGGAACCAGTAGTTGGGAGTGCCTTGGCTATTGCCCCCAGGGAGACAAGCCACTGAGGGCTGCATTTCAGCCTTCCCTGCCACATGGAATCTTCTGCTTCAGACCTGCAGAGTGTAGGGCGGCCAAGCAACCAGTCTGAGGGGTAATCACTCTTGCTTTAACCTGCTTGGATCTGGATTGTGGTGTAGGGTGGAAGTCCTGAGGTTTGTGTCCAGCTTGCCAGAGTGCGTGGAGGCTTCAGCAAGGGCTCCCAACTCATACCTCCAGCAGCTGAAAAAAACACATTTGGGACAGAAGCTCCCCTATCTGGTAACAGTCCTAACTGTGGCAAAAACCCCAAAAGTCAAGTAATTGAGTGGCAACATGCCCAGGCAAAGAAAACAATGCAAACAGAAGAAAGCAACATTATACTCCTATTTTGGGGACAAAAATGATTAAAGCATGAAACAGGAGGAAGATAGTGAAGTCTGAACTCCTGCACCAAAACCATCAAAGGAAAATACAAGTTGATTACAGGCCATAGAGGACCTTAAGAAGCAAATAAGAGCAGTGGAGGAAAAATTGGGAAGAGAAATGATAACAATGAAAAAAAATTATGAAATGAGAGTCAAAAGCCTGACTGAGGAAAATGACACCTTAAAAAATAGATTAACTCAAATAGAAAAAAGTTGCTTCAAAATGCAATGAGGAGAAGAATGCCTTAAAAAGTTGAATTTACGAGATGGAAAAAGAATCTCAAAAGCTCAATGAGGAGAATCATCCCTTCAGAATTAGATTGGAGCAAACGGAAGCTAATGACTTTATGAGAAATCAAGATGCTATTAAACAGATCCAAACAAATGAAAGAATAGAAGGCAATGTGAAATATCTCATTGAAGACATTATGTATTGTCCTGCCCCTCCCCCTCCCAGCAACTGGCTAAGGCGCTGCTGTGACTGAAGGCGGAGAACGACTAGTACCCACCAGCATGGGGGAACGGAGACCTAGCGCACCTAATGCGGACCGGCAGGACTCGTCTTTGGCTGCAGCAGCTCAAACTGTGCACAAAGAGGATATTTGTTGACTGAAAGGTCAATCATGTACACCATGAATTGGAACAAAGGTGGTCCTGGCACCAAGCAGAGATTTGGCTTTGGTGGATTTGCTATTGCTGCTGGAAAAAAAGGAAGAACCAAAACTCCCACAACAGTCCCATACTGGCTTTGGGGTAACCAGCTCTTCAGCAGGGTTTGGGAAGTCAGCTCCACCACAGCTCCCTTCTTTCTATAAGATTGGATCTAAATGAGCAAACTTTGATGAAGAAAATGCTTATTTTGAAGATGAATAAGAAGACTCTAGCAACATCGATTTGCCTTACATTCTTGCTGAAAATTCACCTACCTGCCAGCAATTCCATTCCAAGTCAGCGGACTCTGACAGTGTTGATGATACTCAGGAACCATTCATGGTTGAAGTAGAGGATCAAGCAGCTTGAGACATGAAGAGACTTGAAGAAAAAGATAAGGAAAGAAAAAATGTGAAGGGTATTCGAGATGACATTGAAGAGGAAAATGACCAAGAAGCTTATTTTCGAGACATGGCAGAAAACCCTACTGCTGGTATGGTTCAGGAAGAGGAAGAGGATAATCTGGAGTATGACAGTGATGGAAATCCCATTGCACCTGCCAAAAAAGTCATTGATCACCTTCCTCCTATTGATCATTCGAAGATTGACTATCCACCATTTGAGAAGAATTTCTACAATGAGCATGAAGAGATAACCAGCCTCATCCTACAGGAGGTGATTGATCTCCGACATAAGCTCAATATTCCTGACTCTGGTGTTGCTCCACCCAGCCCAGCAAATAGTTTTGCTCACTTTGGATTTGATGAGCAACTTATGCATCAGATTTGGAAATCTGAGTGCACACAGCCTATTCCCATTCAGTGTTAGGGTGTTCCAGTAGCACTTAGTTGGAGAGACATGATTGGCTTTGCCAAAACAGGCAGTGGGAAAACTGCAGCCTTTATCTGCCCCATGTTGATTCATATCATGGATCAGAAGGAATTGGATCCAGGGGATGGACCCATCACAGTAATTTTATGCCCTACCAGGGAGCTGTGTCAGCAGTTCTATGAAGAATGCAAGAGTTTTGGGAAAGTGTATAATCTTTGATCTGTGGCCGTGTATGGAGGAGGAAGCATGTGGAAACAGGCAAAAGCCCTTCAAGAAGGGGCTGAGATTGTTGTCTGTACCCCAGGTCGGCTGATTAATCATGTGAAGAAGAAAGCCATAAATCTCCAAAGAGTGTCTTACCTTGTGTTTGATGAAGCTGATAGAATGTTTGACATGGGTTTTGAGTATGAGGTGCGATCCATAGTCAGTTATGTCCATCCTGATAGACAGACGCTTTTATTCAGTGAAACTTTCCGGAAAAAGATTGAAAAACTGGCCCGAGACATCCTGATTGATCCTATCCGAGTGGTGCAGGGAGACATTGGAGAGGCAAATGAAGATGTGAGCCAGATTGTAGAAATTCTTCACTCTGGACCCAGTAAATGGAACTGGCTCACTCAGCGTCTGGTAGAATTCACCTCTTCAGGAAATGTACTCTTGTTTGTAACTAAGAAAGCCAATGCTGATGAACTAGCAAACAACCTGAGGGAGGAAGGACACAATCTGGGGCTGCTCCATGGAGACATGGATCAGAGTAAAAGGAACAAGGTCATTAGGGTTTAAAGAAAAACGACATCCCAGTTCTTGTGGCTACAGATTTTGCAGCCCGTGGTTTGGACATTCCTTCAATTAAGACTGTCATCAACTATGATATGGCTTAGGACATTGACACCCATACACACAGAATTGGCCGGACAGGCCGAGCAGGTGTAAAGGGTGTGGCATACTCTTTTGACTCGCAAGGACAGGAATTTTGCTGGCGACCTTGTCAGGAACATGGAAGGGGCCAATCAACATGTTACCAAGGAACCTCTGGACCTAGCAATGCAGAATGCCTGGTTTCAGGAATCTCGATTCAAAGGAGGGAAAGGAAAAAAAAAAACTAAAATTAAACATTGGTGGTAGAGGCCTTGGCTAAAGAGAATGGCCTGGTCTAGGCTCTGAGAACTCAGACCTTGGAAACAACAGCAACATGATGAGTAACTATGAGGCCTATAAGCCCTCCACAAGGGCCATGGGAGACCGTCTGACTGCAGTAAAAGTAGCTTTCCAGTAGCAGTACAAGAGCCACTTTGTTGCTGCCAGTTTAAGCAATCAGAAGGCTGGGAGCTCTGCTGCTGGGGCAAGTGGGTGGACCAGTGCAGGGAGCTTGAATTCCGTCCCAAGTAATTCAGCCCAGCAGGGCCATGCTGATTCTGACAGCCCCATTGCCACAGCTGCCAAGAGTATCCTGGCCTTTGCTAGTGCTGGGAACCTTAGAAGTGTTCCAGGAAGGTACTCACCTACTGGAATCCAGGATCTCAACACCTCAGCTTCTGGGAGCAACAACCGAGAAGGAATTGGTGTTGGCAGTGGTAATGGAAATAGAGAGCGATACCCAGAGAACCGAGATAGTAGTCACCATAGCCATGGAGACAGTGGTAATCGCCATGATGATGGTCCACGTCATGGAGATGGCCGCCATGGTGATGGATACCGCCATCCAGAATGCAGTGGCCGGCATGGAGATGGTCACCGGCATGGAGATGGTCACCGGCATGGAGAGAACAGACATG
This sequence comes from Petaurus breviceps papuanus, assembly GCF_028583685.1. Lineage (NCBI taxonomy): Eukaryota > Metazoa > Chordata > Mammalia > Diprotodontia > Petauridae > Petaurus > Petaurus breviceps. The sequence continues at coordinate 4,354,127 of NW_027187314.1, read as the reverse complement.
GGAGTGGTGGTGGTCGAAATGGGGAAAGCCAGTTGGGAGTGATGAATGAAGAGAGCAGGAAAGAGGCTTGTGGCTGTGAGAGCAAGACAGATGACAGGACAGACAACAGGATGGACAGGAAGACACACTTGAAGACAGACAAGACAGCAGATGGCTTTGCTGTGCCTGAGCCACCCGAACACAAGAAGAGCCGATGGGACAGTTAGAGGCTGTGTGCAAAAGCATGGAACAAAATGGGTGGAGTGTATTTTTTTTAAGGATTTCTTTGCATAAATGGCTGTATCCTGGGGGATAAGTTGGGGCCCATAAATCTAAGATGCAAAGATCCTTGGCTCCTAAGGGAAATCAATAGCCAGGGCCTAGAAATAAGACCCCTTCTTTAGAATCATTTTGCTTAAGCTTCCTTTGAAGCTGCTTTGGTCTTCATTGAACTGTGGCTAAGATGGAGCTTCTGGTATTTTCTGAGACTTAAGAACTGTTAGGAAGCCATATATCTGCTCCTTAAATCCTCTTTAGGTGTTGGGGAGCCAGTTCAGGTTGTCCTGAAAGCTAACTGTGGAGTACAGGTCTGTGCTCTGTAGTTTTGTTCTGTTTTTGTTCTGACTCCTGACAGATTTTCTTCTCTTTTTCAGTGGCCAGGTAAGGGTTAGTGTGAGGTGGGCAGGCTCTCTGCACTGAGTTTTGGATTCCATATATGGCAGCAGGCAGGCACAACCTCAAAAGGTTTTTCACAGGGTTACAGTTGTTCCAGGTCATTTGGGAAGCAGTACTTTGGCTCCTCAGCCAGGAACCTTCAGATACAGGGAAGAGAATAGGAACCTGTCCCTGACAAGCCATGCCCAGAGCTACTGTGATTAGGAAGTATTCTGGAAATTTTTGCCTAGGGCTAAGATGTTTCTTAATTAAAAATAAACCTCAGCAATTTTAAAAATCTGATTTCATTATAATTACATTTTTTTACCTTTGCCATAATAACCTTTTTTTCTGAAATGGTTTCTTTTCATCTTTATAAAAGTATCCAGAACTACCAGATTTTGTGACACTTGTGAAGCTTTCTTTCACATGTGCAATCCTTTCTGCTTGCTCTAATAAATGTTTTATTACTGGGAAAAAATGTCTCATTGGAAAAAAAACAAAACACTGACCTGGAAAATAGATCCAGGAGAGATAATTTAGAAATTATTGGACTACCTGAAAGCTATGATCAAAGAAAAAACCTAGAAATCATCCTCCAAGAAATTTTCAAGGAAAACTGCCCTGATCTTTTAGAACTAGAGAGAAAAATAAAGCTTGAAATAATCCACCAATCACCTTCTGAAAAAGATTCCAAAAAGAAGACTCCTAGGAATATTACAGTCAGGTCCTGGAATTCCCAGATCAAGGAGAGAATATTACAAGCAGCCAGGAAGAAACAATCTGAATATTGTTGGAAACACAATCAAGATAACCCAGGATGTGGCAGTTTCTACACTGAGGGATTGAAGGGCTTGGAATATGATATTCCAGAGGTCCAAGTATCACCTACCCAGCAAAACTGAGTATCGTGTTTCAGGGTAAAATATGGTCATTCAGTGGAATAGAGGACTTTCAAGCATTCTTGATGATAAAAACAGAGTTAAATAGAAAATTTTACATTGAGATACAAGAAGCAAGAGAAACATGAGAAAGTAAACAGGGAAAAGAAACCATAAGGAACTTATTAAAGTTGAACTATTAACATTCTTACATGGAAAAATGATAATTATAACTGATGAAATTTTTCTCAGTATGAAAATAGTTGAAAGGGATATACACACATATATACATATATGTTTATATTGGAGGGTATATGGGCATATGAATACATATGTGAATGTGTGTATATATGTTTACAGGTAGACATAGATAGAAGGCACAGGACCAATTTAATAGGAATGGATGATACTTAAAAGGTGAAATTAAGAGGTGAGAGAGGAATATAATGAGAAGAGATGGGGAAAGACAGAATGGGCTAAACTATCTCATATAGAAGAGGCAAGGGAAAATGGTTACAATGGAGGGGAAGAACAGTAAGGCAAAAGGGAATGCAACAAAGTTATTCTCATTGAATTTGGCTCAGGGAGGGAATGAAATACACACTAAATAGGGTATCTCACACTTCAGGAGAGTAGGGGGGGAAGGGATGAGAGGGGGAATGATTGAATGGAGGGAAGACCGGGGGGAGGGAAGTTGGGAGCACCCACTTTTGAAAATGGACAGGATCAAAGTAGAGAATAGAACTAGTGGGAGGTGGTAGAGGAGGGAGGGAAATATAGTCAGTCTTTTACAATATATCACCTATCCTAATGTTTCGCATAAGCTACACATGTACAACCTATACTGAAGTACTTATCTTTCCAGTAAGGGCGGGTGACAAGGGAGGAAGGGAATGAAGCTAGTATTCAAAGTTTTAATATCAAATGTATATATATAAAATACTATTTTACATGTAATTGGAAAATATGATATACAGACACTGGGCCATAGAGGATCCATCATGCCCTGCTGGATAAATCAAAGGGGGTATGAGAGAAGATATGGTAGAGGGCAGATTAGAGGAGGGGATATAATGTGGAACTGCTATTTTTTGGCAGTGGGTAGGAGAAAAATGGGGAGAAAATGTGTAAATCAAAATCTGGCAGAAATGAATGATGTATATCAGAAGTTAATAAAGCATTTGAAAAATGAAAGAAATAGGCTTGAAAATGAGAAACAAACAAACAAGTACCTGATCATGCATAGGTACTATGGTGATAGGGAAGAAAAAAAGACAAACTAAGTAAAAGAAAAGTCAAAACATTTTTTTTCAAAACCTCCAAACAATGTTGATTTATCTCAGGTTTAAAAAGAATTTCTGGAAGAATTATTTATTTTAATAACTATGGGAGAGGAAAAATGGGAGGAGGAATGAGAGTAAGACAAGAAAAGTTGGGAGAAAAAAGGAGTCAACAGCTTGATAAAAGAGGTGTAAACATACTGAAGAAAATAACACTTTAAAAAACAGAATAAGCCAAATTTAAAAAAAATGTACAAAAATCCACTGGGGAATAGAACTTCATAAAAATAAGAATTGAGCAAGTGGCAGCTAATGACTCCATGAGATATGAAAAAATAGTACAAAAAAATCAAAAGGATAGAAAATGTAAAAAGCCTCATTGGATAAACAACTGATCCAGAAAAATATATACTGGAGAGGTAATTTAAGAATTATCGCACTACCTGAAAATCATGCTAAAAAAAAGAGGCTAGACACCCTCTTTCAAGAAATTACAAAGGAAAATTTTCCTGGTATCCAAATTGAAAAAAAACCCACAAATTACCTCCAAAAAGAGATCCCAAAATAAAATTTCCCAGGATTTTATAGTCAAATTCTACAGCTCCCAGGTCAAGGAGAAAATATTCCAACCAGAAATAAACAATTGAAATATCACGAAGTCACGTGTGTGGTAATACAAGAATTGTAAGCTTTTGCAATACAGGCCTGAATGCAATGATATTCTGAAAGGTAATGGAGCTAAGAATACAACCACTAATCACCTACCCAGAAAAATTGAGTATAATCCTTCAGGGTAAAAAGATTATTTAATGAAATGTAGGACTTTTAAGAATTATTGATGGGGGAAAAATCGAGCTGAATAAAAACACAGACATTCAAAACAAAGACTCAAGCAAATAAAAAGGTAGATAGGAAAGAAAAATCAGAAAGTTCAATTCTTTACCTTCTTGCCTGGGAAGATAATTATTTTTACTACTAAGATCTTTATCATTATTAGGGCAGAGTATACATAGACAGAGGACATGGATGTAAGTTGACTATGATGGAATGATATCTAAATAGTAAAATTAATGGGCTAGGAATAAGGATACCAGAGAAAGAGAAAGGGAGAGGTAGAATGGTGCAAATTATTTCACATCAAAGAACCAGAAAGGGCTTTTATAGTGAGGGAAAAGGGGTATCAGGGAGGAGGATGATATTTAATCTTTCTCTCATTGGAATTAGCTAAGTGAGGGACTAACATGCATCCTCAGGTGGGAATAGAAAACTCTCTTACCCTACTGGGAGTTAGGAGGAGAAGGGAACACAAAAAGCCTGTAGGCTGATTGAAGAAAAAAAAAACAGATTGGAGGAGGTAGTGACCCAGAAACAAAACACATTTGAGAATGGACAGGGTGAAAGGAGAGAAAGAGAAAGATCAACAGGGGAAATCAGAATGGAGGGAAATAGACTGTTAGTAATCATAACTGTGAAAATATTTACAATATATTTATCTGATAAAGTCGCATTTCTCAAATATATCAAGAACTGAGTCAAATTTAGAAAAAAATGTAAATCATTTCCCAACTAATAAATATTCAAAGGGTATTAACAGGCAGTTTTCAGAAGAAGTAAAGCTATCTATAGTCATGAAAAAGTACTCTAAAGTCACTGTTAATAGAGAAATTAAAATTAAAACTACCTGAGGTACCACCTCACCCCTATCAGATTGAATAATATGACAGAAAAGGAAAATAGTAAAAATGTTAGAGAAGATGTGGGTTTGTTTTACTTTTCATTGTAAACTATTTAGGAGGTTTGGAAGAGTATACAATTATAGGACAAATATGGAGCAGCAGTCAAATTTGGACTTGAATCATGGAGCTTTTTGAAAACAACAGTAAAGAACTATGAGGTCGTAATCCCAAAGGAGTAATAACTGCCTTTTAAGCTTGGGAAAGTTGGAAGTGTGAATTAGGACACTTGGGGGAAAATTTGTATTTTTTATGAGGAAGTTTTATTTTATTTTATCTTTTGAAGAGAAAGGCAAGGCAATTGGGGTTAAGTGACTTGCCCAAGGTTACACAGCTCGTAAGTGTGTTAAGTGTCTAAATGCAGATTGGAACGCAGGTCCTCCTGACTCCAGGTGCAGTGCTCTATTCACTGGGCCACCTAGCTGCCCCAAGGAGTTTTTTTAAACAAAAATTAACTGATTTGATTACATCCTCTTTCTCTTTCAGTGACTGGAAAGAATTTAGAGACCTTGGGGAAAGCAGGTCCAATGTATTCAGGTTCTAAAGAGAAAAAAAAAAGTCTACATGTTACAGTGACCATGAATTAGGCCAGTATAGATAAGACAAGAGAAATACTAGTTGTATGCATGGCTTAACAATATAGATTAGTGGTCTGAAGAGTGCGGATATTTCAGTCTATTAAGAATGAATTGTCAATATCTGCAGGACAAATGGGATACTTGACTAGTGATAAAGTATTTAAGCAGGATCAAGATGACAATTAAAGAACTACATGGCATTCAAGGTAAAGGAGCAGTTATGAGGCCTATTGCAGGCAGAATGTGGCTGAATTTGTAGAGACAATGTTTATGGTCATAGGACAGGAAGGAGTCAATTAAAGTCAGAGCAATAGGCATGGAGATTGACATTCATTCTGAAGGTAAATCCATTCTACTTCCTGAAGCAGATCATTTTCTGTATCTCAAGCTGGGTGCTCTTTTTGAGTACTTTCCACCTACTTATGGCTTATCGCTTCATTTCATCTTATACTTATCACTTCCCTGCCCAACTTTATTTTGCATTAAATGTGATTTCCTGTACTCAGTTGAATGTGACACTACCTAAAATAACTAAGGACAGGATACAAAACATTTATTTGAGTAGAATAAATCACTCTAAACATAAAATACACAAACTGTGTTATGAGATTTAAAGTGGACAAGTAATTTCATAATGGAAACACTCAGAGACCTAAGCTAGATTCACATTTATTGTGTTTTCTTTTGCTTCTTCACGCCTATATGTAAGCACCTGTATATTCACCTTCTTCCCTATTTTTTGAAGTCATCCCTTATTTAAAGAGCAAGATTTAATAAACTGATCATACCTTACAAAGGGAGCATCTATGTGATAGGGTAAGTCTTCAGGAAATAGTGAGCAGAGTGCTGAAATGAGATCAAGGAAATTCTGACTTGACATACACTATCTATTTGACCCTGTTCCAGGGTCTTAAATTCCCAATTCCTAGGGAACTTTCTTTCTTTCTTTCTTTCTTTCTTTCTTTCTTTCTTTCTTTCTT
>NW_027187314.1:4334585-4348032 GCF_028583685.1 Petaurus breviceps papuanus | reverse complement strand
CTTTCTTTCTTTCTTTCTTTCTTTCTTTCTTTCTTTCTTTCTTTCTTTCTTTCTTTCTTTCTTTCTTTCTTTCTTTCTTTCTTTCTTTCTTTCTTTCTCTATTTTTTCTTTCCTCATTGTTTGTCTTTCTGTCTACTTACTTTCTTCATTCATCCATTCACTCATTTATTTTTGTTTTGTACATTTTAAATTAAATTATTTTATTTTAATTTTTAACATTCACTACCATAATTTTTAAATTTTCTCCTCCTTCCTACCTCTTCCCTTGCCAATATGGTTTGTAATCTGATATGGGCACTACACATGCATTCCTCTTAAACGCATTTTCACATTAGTCATGTTGCATGCATAGTAGAATTATAATGAACAGGAAAAACCATGAGAAAGAAAATAAAAAAAACAAAGAAGAAAATAGTCTGTTGCATACTGTATTTGACTCCATATTTCTTTCTCTGGAAGTGGCTGGCATTTTCCATCATGTGTGCTTTGAAATAATTTTAGGTCCTATGCAACTTTCAAAGAAAATAAATTACAAATCAAATGCAGAAAAAATGGTAGAAGAAGTTTCATTACCTAGAGTTCCTTACACCATTAAAATCACAAATACACAGATTACACAAATACAAACATAAGCCTATACTATCACTAGATTCTTCTGAGACACAAATGACTTAATAGGTAAAGTATATTCAATTTTTCAAATGCTAAATAAATGTAAGTACTTTTCATTATTATTTCTGTGAATAACACAGACTCTATAGCTTTCTGTCAGGCTGGGTTTTATTTGTTTGTTGGTTTACAAAAGCAAAAAGTTGACCAGATTATATAAAGACCAAGATTTGTCAGTGTAGGGGTAAGATTTGGCAAGTTTTATAAGACATGCATATTTGTGGTTAAGTCCAATGTAGAAAAACAAGGCAAAAAACAGTAGTTACATTCCATATGAACAGAAAGGAAATGGCAAAATTCAAAAAGTTAGGAATTACCATTATTCTGGGAAAAGTTCTAAATGTAGTAAAAAGAAATTTCCAAAATATCCCTAGAGGAATTAGGTCATGGGTGTGCTACAAGAAATGTTAATGTGAGCATAGGAGGCATCTCAGAAATTAACAAAAACTACAAATCAAACTCGAAAAACTTCAGTTATATTATCTGTGAAACAGATATTACAAGGTAGTAGCCAGTTTACCTCACAATTTTTCCATGAGACTCATATGTGATTCATATAAAATGCAAATATTGTATATGTTTTGTTTATTATATAGTATTAAGAAAAGCAATGTAGAAAATTTTAGTGCAGATTAAACTTAAAAGATCTCAGGTATTGCAAAAAATGTCTCTATCTGATAAAAAAAATTTCTGGGGGGCAGAGTCAATATGGCAGAGTAGAAGCAACACCTCCCTGTGGCTCAGCTTCCACCTTCCCTAAACCATGTATACAGGGGACTCTGAACAAACTTTGGAGCTGCAGAAACCACAAAATGACACAGAGAAGCTAAATTTCCGCTGAGGACAGCCATGCAAGCCAGGAGCAACAGCTAGCTCAGTGCTCTGGGGGCTGATCCCAGCCACACCCAAGCAGAGATTTTAGCCCCAGGGCAGGCCTAACCAGCCACCAGCCGGAGGGAATCCACATTACCAGCACCTATGGCCATTTCCAGATTTATCAACACATAGATGAGAAGGACAAAGTGAGAGGTCAGTGCAGTGTGGAATTTGGGACCAGTAGTGGGTAGTGCTATGGCTTTTGCCCCCAGGGAAAGAAACCTCTGAGATGCTCAGCACAGCCAGTGTCATATAGTAGCTTAAGCTCCTGGCCTGCAAAGTGTAGGAGGGCCAAGTGACCAGTCTGAGGGGTATCGCTCTTGTTTTAACTTGCTTGGATCCGGATTGTGGTCTAGGGTAGAGATTGTGGGGTGCATGACCAGCTTGACAGAGCTTGTGGAGGCCTCAGAGACAGCACCCAACTAATACCTCCAGCAGTTGAGAAAACTCCAGCATTTGGGATGAAAGCTCCCCTGTCTGGTGGCAGAGTCCTACTGTGGCAAAAAGCCCAGGGGTCAAGTAATTGAGGGAGACATGATCAGACAAAGCATGAAAAGAAACAGAAGCCTCCAACATTAGACTCCTATTTTGTGTACAAAAAGTATCAGAGCATGAAACAGGAGGAAGACAGTGAAGTCAAAAATCCTGCATCAAAATTTCAAAGAAAAATAAGAGCTGGTTATAGGCCATAGAGGAGCTGAAGAAGCAGACAAGAGAAGTAGAGGAAAAACTGGGAAGAGAAATAAGAATGATGCAAGAAAATGAGGAAATATTAGTCAGCAGCCTGACTGAGGAAAATCACACCTTAAAAACCAGGCTGACTCATTTCGCAAAAGAGGTTCAAAAAGACAATGAGGAGAGGAATGCCTTGAAATGCCGAATTTGCCAGATGGAAAAAGAATCTCAAAAGCTCAATGAAGAGAAGGGATCCCTTGGATTTAGATTGGAGCAAAGGGAAGCTAGTGACTTTTAGAAAAATCAAGACTATGTTAAACAGATCTAAACAAGTGAAAGAATAGAAGGCAATGTGAAATAAATCATGGGAAATACCACTGACCTGGAAAACAGATCCAGGAGAGATCATTTAAAAACTATTGGACTACCAGAAAGCCATGATAAGGGAAAACACCTAGAAATCACCCTCCAAGAAATTCTCAAGGAAAATTACCCTGATGTTTAAGAAGAAGAAGGCAAAATAGAGGTTAAAAGAACCCACCCATCACCTCCTGAAAAAAGATTCCAAAAGAAAACTCCTCAGAATATTATAACCAGGTTCCAGCATTCCCAGATAAGAGAGAGAATATTACAAGGAGCCAGGAAAAAACAATTTGAATATTGTGGAAACACAATAAGGATAACTCAGGATCTGGCAGCTTCTACACTGAGGGATCAAAGGACCTGGAGCAGGACATTCCAGAGGACAGAGGAGCTGGAATTAAAACCAAGAATCACCTACCCAGCAAAACTGAGTATCATTATCCAGGGGAAAATATGGTCATCCAGTGGAATGGAGGACTTTCAAGCATTCTTAATGAAAAAGCAAGAGTTGAATAGAAAATTTGGCATTCAGATACAAGAAGCAAGAGAAACTTGAGAAGGTAATCAGGGGGAAAAAATCATAAGCCACTGATCAAAGTTGAGCTATTAATATTCCTACATGGAAAAATGATAATTGTAACTAATTAAGCTTTTCTCAGTGTGAAAATATTTGAAGGGAATATATATATAGGCATATAAATACATGTGTATGTCTGTATATATGCTTACAGGTATAGAGAGATAAAGGGCACAGGACCAATTTAATAGGAAGGGATGATACTTAAAAGGTGAAATTAAGAGGTGAAAAAGGAATATAGTGAGAGGAGATGGAGAGAAACAGAATGGGGTAACCTATCTCATTATAAAGAGGCAGGGGAAAAGGGTTACAATGCAGGGGAAGTATAGAAAGACAAAAGCAAATAGGTCAACCTTATTCTCACTGAATTTGCCTCAGGGAGGGAATGAAATACACAGTAAATAGGGTATCTTACCCTACTGGAGATTAGGGGGATAAGGGCAGGCTGGGGGTGGGGGGAGGGAAGTTGGAAACACTCACTTTTGAAAAGGGATGGGGTCAAAGTAGAGAATAGAACAAGTGGGTGGTGAGATAGGAGGGAGGAAAATATCATCAGTTTTTTACAATATATCTATTATGTTAGTGTTTTCCATTAGCTGCACATGTAAAATCTATACTGAACTGATTATCTTCCCAGTAAGAGTGCATAACAAGAGAGGAAGGAAATGAATCTGGAATTCAAAGTTTCAAATGAAATATTAAAAATTATATACATATATATACACACACAAATACATATTCTATCACTAATACTATCTTACATGTAATTGGGAAAGAAGATATACAGGCACTGGGGCATAAAGATCCACCATGCCCTACTGGAAAAATCTAAGGGGGTATGAAAGAAAATATGGGAGACAGCAGATTGGCGGAGGGGACATCTTGTGAGACTGCTATTCTGGGATGGTGGGTAGGGGAAAAATGGGGAGAAAATTTCTAACTCAAAATTTGGTAGAAATTAATGTTGTAAATCAGAAGTTAATAAAACATTAGAAAAAAATAAAAATAATAAATAATAAAAAAAATTCTGGAAAACTGGAAAGGAATCTGGTGGAAAGTATTCAGAGACCAAATTCTCACATAGTTTGGCAATATAAGTTTGAAATGAATAAATGATATAAACCAAAAATTATAGAAGCAAGTAGGTGATACATGAAAAAATCTGTCATATCTATGGATAAGGAAGTATTTTATGACTGAGATAGATACATACAGGTATCATTTTTTTAAAGTCTCTTTTGGATACAGATTTAGCATTGCCAAGGAAAAAATGCATGGCTTTAAAGTACTCTAAGTATAATTCCAAATGTTCTCTGGAATGGTTGGACTACTTCACAACTCCAGCAATGGTGCATTAGGGTCTCATTTTTCTCATATCCTCTCTAACATTTGTAATTTTTTTTCTGTTTTCTTTCATATTAGCTAATCTCTTAGGTGTAAGGTGACCTTTGAGTAGTTTAGTTTGCATTTCTCTAATTAATGGTGATTTATTTTTATGTCAAAACTTCCAATTGAATTTTAATTCAAATACTGATTTTGATAATGACAACTGCTGACATTTTGCAGATCTTTGCTGTTTTTAAGATGCATTTTAAAAGAATCACATATGAATCTCACAGAAACATTGTGAGGTAAACTAGCTACTACATTGTAACATCTGTTTCACAGTTAATGAAACTGAAGTTAGTATAGGTTGAGTATCTTACTCAGGTACATATTTTAGTAAATACACACACACACTCACACACACACACGCAAACATTTATATCTATTTGCCTGGCATTCTTCTTTGTGTTTTATAGTTTGTATTTCAAGCATATGTCACAACCCTTGTGTGTAGGTACAATTATTATCCTAATTAAAATATGAGGAAACTGAGCAAATAGCAGTTAACTTACTTGCCCACGGTCTTACACCCAATAATTGTCTAAGATCTGAGTTGAACTCAATTCTTCCTGATTCCAGCTCCAGTGCTCAATCTACTGCACTACCTAATTGCCTAAGAATGAAGAAAATGAAGTTATCATTCTTAAAAATGAAAAATGTAAATGTAAAGCCAGGGAAGATGATATTAAATCTATTATTAGGGAATATTTTTGCCCTAATATATGCCAATAAAATTTTCACTCTAAATGAAAAATTAAAAAAAAAATAAATTGCCCAAATTGACAGAAGAGAAGTAGAATATTTATAAGACTATGTTAGAAAAAGAAATTAAACAAGACATAAATCATCTACCCAGTTGAAACAAGAAGGACCAACTGGATCCTCAGCAAAATTGCACCACACATTTAAAAATATTTAAATTCAATATTATATAACCTGGCAAAAGCGGATAAAAATGAAGTCCTACTAAATTCTTTCTGACGCAAATATTGTCTTGATATGTTAATCAATGAGAGAAAAAAACAGAGAAAGAAAACTTTAGGCCAACTTCCATAAAGAATGTTGGTGCAAAAAAATTAAATTCTAGCAAGTATATTACAGTCACATATTTTGCTGATGAAACACAATAACCAGGCAGGATTTATACTTAAAAATTCAAAGATAGTACATCATTAGTAAAACAATAAGAAATTGACACATTTACAACAAAAACAAGGTAATAATAATAAGCACATTTTTTTTTTGGAAAAATAAAACAAATATTGCTATTAAAAACACTGGGAAGCATGAATAAATGGACGTTTCCTTGAAATGCTTAGTAGCATCTCTATACAACAAAGGAAGAGTATTCTTTGTAAGAAGAATAAACTCGAAGTGTTCTTAAAAAGATTAGGACTTAAATAAGAATGCCTATTATCAATATTGATTCAATATCTTACTAGAAATGGTTTTGTTGTTTTTCAGTTATTTTAGTCATGTTCATCCCTTACTGACTTCATTTGAGGTTTCTTGGCAAATATATTGGAGTGATTTGACATTTTCTTCCCTTGCTCCTTTTACCAACAAGGAACTGAGGTAAACAGGTTTAAGTGACTTGTCCAGCATCACACAGTTAGTAAGTGTCTAAGGGTGAATTTGAACTCCCAAAGATGTGTCTTCCTGACTTTAGGCCCAGGTATTTTATCCATCTTGCTACCTAGCTTCTCTTATTATAAAATCTAACTATATGACTAAGACATATAAATGAAATAGAAGAAATAAGTATAGTCAATGAGGAAAAAATTTATAAGATTTTGGAAATGACATAAAGGTATAGTTAGAGAGTCCTAGATGTAAAAGAGCAAATTAGAAAAAAAATATAGCTGCTCTTTCAAGAACCATATTGTATCATGATCTGGACAATACACATGCAATTTATATTCCTAATCTTATTGAAAATACCATCATTAGGTAGCAGAGTGAGTACACTACCAACCCTGGAGTCAGGAGCATCTGAGTTCAATCTGGCCTCGAACACTTAACACTTGGTAGTAACCCTTGTGACCTTGGGTAAATCACTTAATCCTAATTGTCCTACCTTCCCTCCTCTAAAAAAAAAGAAAGGAAAGACCATCAGATTATCCTAATTACAAAGAACACTCAGTCTTTGCTTTAAAGACCTACTATCATCATTTTAAAGAAAACTCCATTTTTTATTTTTTTCAATGTATTTTTAATAGAAATTGGTGTATTTTGTATAAAGATTTTTCTATATCTGTTGATACAATAATATGAATTTTGTTTTAATGAATGTGGCCATTTATGTTAATAGATTGCATAATTTTAAACCAGTTTTGTGCAAGAGAAACAGTTGAACCCATTTCTGCTTTAAGTTTGGCCTGGTTATATTATGCAGTCTTTGTGATATATTGCCATAATTCTGTTCATTATATTTTATTTAAATTTTTACATCAGTTTTCATTAAGGATATTTCTTTGTTAAGATTTTTCCTTATTATGTATCAATATCATATTTGTTATATGGAAGAAATTTCCGAATTTGTAAAACTCTTTAGTTTGGCATTAATCATTCCTTAAATATTAGGCAGAATTCACTTGTAAATCAATGTTGTTCAAAAGATTTCTTTTTTTATTTTGAGGGGTGTTCAAGATTTATTTATTTTATTTTCCTGAGATAAAATAATTAAGCACTCTATTTCCTTATCTTTTAATCTTGTCAATTTATGTTTTAAAAAATTCCTCCATTACAATGGTTGGTTTTCTTTGTATGTAATTTGACAAATTAGCTCCTAATTAGTTAAAAGTCTATCAATTGCCTTCCTATTCCAAGATCTGCAAATTTCTGACCCAAGTTTGGATCTGTTGGTGTGCTCCTACTTGGGAGTTTTAGTAGACAGCTGCTAGACTCAACCACTATTATCACACTGGTAGTTTTTGAGGACTCAGAGCAACTGAAATTATGACTCTATACATCCAGAAGTCTGGGACTTCTGCCATTTTATTTCACTGTCGACTTCTCCCCATGGTGGTGGAGTACACATAGATATGAGTTATCCAGAAATCCAGTTAACAAGATTCCCATAGTGAAAGTCTTAATAGAACATGAATCATATTCTGGGGTTTGCTATTCTATCAAATGCTTTATTAGACCAGAGGTGTCAACTCACAGGCCTTGGGCCACTGTAGCCACAAACTCTCAAATGCAGAAAGAATCATATTAAAATATGATTTGAAAATTCTTAATAGAAAGCATAATACAACATGAAATATATTAATTTTTTTTAATTTGATATGTGGCAGCAGGGAGCCCTTTCTATTTAAATTTGATAGCGCCATACTAGACTCAAAGTAAAGAACAGATCAGGGGAGAAGAGAATTCTACGTTACCCTGTCGAACTTTCTCCAGCATTTTATGGAGAAACATGTTCATCTCTCTATATGTTCCGTTTTAGGATGGCTATTGACAATTTGGAACATGTATGGTATCATTCAAGAAGAATTTGGAGAAGAATGGTGAACCCACCAAACCAACACTGAATTAAGAAACTGTAAACATTTTGCCTAGAGAAGAAGCCTTATGGGGGACAAGACTAACTTCAAGTATTTAAATTGATTATGTGGATGAGGAATATATACTTCTTCTTTTGGACCCAAGATTGCAGAAAAAGAAGAATCAGGAATTAGAAAGAGAGAGATCAATGTTGACCTAAAGTAGAGAAAACTGATAGTAGAGAAATCCAGAAAAAGGATGCCATCCAGAAACTTCCAGCAATGGTTAAATGCCCACATGTCAGCAGTAAAGTAAATTATTTTGAGATTCCAGGAGTTTGGCTGGATCTCAGAAGAAGCTCTTCAACCACAAGTTCTGTTCTCAACATCAAAATCACTTTCTCCATCTCTGTTCTCAAAATCAAAATCACTTTTTCCAGCCTCCATGGCTTGCTACAATAAATTCTGTCTCAGTTGTCAATTCTCATTTCTCTTCTCAGTTTTTCTCAATTCTCAGTTCATTCTTCAGTCCAGCAGTAGAAGCCCAGCCTCTAGATGCACGCTGAAAGAAATTCTGACCTCTCTTTGCTGGTGCGTTTCCTTGCATATGGTAGTAGCTCCTCTCTGTTCAGCCCCTTCCTGTTATGTCAGCAACAGGGGTTCATACCTTCTGTTTCTTAAAAGATGCTTGATATAATTAACTTGAAAACAATTGCCAAGTACCTGTTAGCTTACCAATACAAGAGAGTCTTAAAATTCCATTACCATTATATCATCCCTCCATCCTCCTTGTTGCATAGACTTCTAATTGTACATTCTATTTATGTGAGATAATTTCAGATCGTTTTCTTCTCCCCCCCAATATATTCCTCTACCACACCTTTTTTTTTCTTATCACATTAGTGAACTAAGAAATATATAGAAACAAGACATTTAATTTTTTCTCTTTTAAAAAGCAGCATTTGGGGGGCAGCTAGGTAGCACAGTGAGTAGACTACTGGACCTGGAGTCAGGAGGATCTGATTTCAAATCCGACCTCAGAAACTTAACACTTATTAGCCATTCCGCCTTTGGCAAGTCGCTTAACCCCAATTGCCCTCCAAAAAGCAAAAAAAAAAAAAAAATTGTAGTGGAGACATGACTTGGAATTGAGAGAACCAAGTTTCAAATGGTGCCAGCCTCTAAATTTGATAGTTGTTTGACCATGCACTAGTCACTCAACTTCTCCGAACTTCAATTTCCTCATCTGTAAAATAGGATAATAAAAAGCCTACATGGCAAGGTTGTGAGGATTAAGTGAAATACGGTATCTGTATTATAAATATTAAGATACTGTGTAACTCTTATTGTCTTCTATCTAAACATTCTGTCGGTATATAAGACTGTGTATATTGTAGGTTAAAAGTGTATTTAAAACATTAATATACTTCTGTAGCAGCAAGCACCCCAAGCGTCCTCAGGGTTGCTGCCAACACAGGTTCTTTGATCTGCTTTGTTAAAGGAAAGCAACTCAAAATGGGTTAACAAGCTTACTTTAATCAGTCAGACATATATCGTTTACCTTGTTCAGGGGAAAAGGTCAGCACCCCAAACTTCAAAGTACACAGACAGAATTATCAAGACAGAAACAGATCTAGTAGACAGATTTCAAACTGTCCAACCATTACATCCATACCCAGTCAACATCTGGGTTTCAACATCTGGGTTTTTTCAAAGCGGGGGGGGGGGGGTGCTCTGGACAATGGCTAGCCCAGAATTTCATCCGATCAAATCACATAACATTTCTCAAACTGAGCCCCCAAAACAAAGCCTCACATCAGGGCTTATATAGCCTTCTCCTGGCTCAGAGAATGTAACAATCTTATTTACTCACTGGCCAATCAAAAAGTATCAACTGAAAAACAAGCCTCCCACCCCAGGCTCCAGGTGCACTTTAGCCTAGGGGCAGGGAAGATCTTTAAATTTGTATTTCCATTACAACTTCTCAGAGACAAGGAGAAAGATACAAAATTTAGTTTTCTTTGTGATGATGAATTTATTATTTGCATTTTTACAGTACATCATCATATGTTTTATCTTCAATAATTTCATAGACCTCAAAGACCATATTTCCTTGAGATATCATTATAAGATTGAAAATTAGAGAATTGTTGTTGCCTTTTTAAGTAGCATAATTAATGCTCAGATGTTTCAAGTACTATAGAGAAAGAGCAATGGGTACCTCTTAGCAAATTAAGTGTTTATTTATTTGAATGCCTAGAGATGCTTTAATTGCATCCTCAATGGTTTACACTCTTTTGCTGTGTGTAAATGATCAGAATGACAGGAAGACTTGTTAGTGTGCTAATATCTTATCCTTTTTAGATGAATGAGAAGTGATCAAAAAAAAGGAAAGGGAGAAAGAGAAAGAATATAAATGAAAAAAGAAAGGAAGGAAGGGAAAAGGGAAGAAAAGAAGGAAAGTAAGTACAAAAGGAAGGAAGAAGTGAAGAAAGATATTTATTTTTAATTACAAGAGCTAAAATAATCTAATCTCCATAAAATATCCTATGTTTATTTTTTTAAAGCAATTGGGGTTAAGTAACTTGCTCAAGGTTACAGGGCCAGTTATTTCTGGGTGTGGTGCTAAGTATCTGAGCCTGGATTTGACCCCCCAGGTCATCGCAACACTGGGGTCAGTGCTCTTATGGGCTGAGCCACCTGGACACCACTAAATATCCTATCTTTAAATGTAATTTTGCCTGAATTATTATGACAATAAAAGTTAGAACATTTGTATTGTTGTTGTTGTTGCTTCTCCAGCTCTTTCTGGTGCTATTGTTATTTTGGTAGAAATGTGGAATATGCATGATTTGTGTGTATAAGTTGCTGAGGGAAATTAAACTAAAATTGTTATTACCTTTATTCTTAAGTAAAGTGCCAGTTCTTTTCAATTTGACCCATGTGGATTCAGTCTGACATATTCAAACATACTAAGATGTCTAGATGATGTAATAGATTGTTGAAATTATCAAAGTTGAAACTAAACCCAATGATTCATATCACATCTCCACATTTTCTTGTCTTGTGCCACTAGAGTTAATGTTTTCCCATGCATCTCCCATGAAGAATCCACTCAATATACTTGGAGAGTTTACCTGAAATGTTTTGACATTGCAGAGATAACAATGGTACTAATAGGGTTTCCATCAATTATCTGTCATTCTTGCTACATAATTGACCAAATATTCTCAACTCTCAGTCTTTCCTTTATCTTTCTATTTTGCATTTTTGGGAGGGGGGAAGGCAAGTCAATTGGGGTTAAGTGACTTGCCCTAGGTCACACGACTAGTAAGCTTTAAGTACCAGAGGGCAGATTTAAACTCAGGTCCTTCTGACTTCAGAGCCAGTACTCTATTCATTGTGCCACCTAGACACCCCATTTTCTTCATCTTTCTTATGATTTCCTTTATACTATAGCTTCTCACAGAATCATAGAATTCAAGAGTCATAGAGATCTCACACACTACATTTTCTAACTGATACATTAAAGGAATACCTACTATGCCATATTCAATAAGTGTTTGTTCACATTCTCTTTGATGACTTCCAAGGAAGAGTAACTTGTAATTTCTTGAAGTAAGAAATTCCATTTTGACAACTATAACTGTTTGGAACTTTTTTTCTGATATCAAGCCTAAATTGAGCTCTTTACAATTCCCATCGTCTACTTTGGAACCAAACAGAAAAATTTTGTTCCTTTCTCCAGATGACAGCCCTTCAAATACTTAAAAATTATTTTACTCTATCCCCTCCCACAGGCAGCTTTTCTCTAAAACAAATATTTCCCATTCTTTCAAGGAGTCATAGGAATTATTTTTTAACATGAGCTCTGAGCCCTTCACTAACCTGGCTTCCTTCCTCTTAACACTTTCCATCTTCTCAATATTCTTCTTAAAGCACGCTGTACAGAAGTGAACACATGCACTATATGAGGTCTGACAAAGGCAAAGAACACTGTGATTTTCACCTCCCTGCTCCTGGAGGCTGTACTCCTGATAATGAAACCGAAGATAGTATTAGCATTTTTGGTTAATACTTATATTATTGTATTAAGCTGACTCATATTAAGCTAAGGTTGCAATATACTAAGCCCCCAGATACTTCTTGCTTTTAGAATAAATTTTGTCTAGCCACACTCCTCTATCTTGTATTTATAAAGTTTATTTTGTGTCCAAGTGTAAGGCTTAGCATTTTATGCCTATTGAAATTATCATGTTAGATTCAGCCCAAAGCTCTAGTCTGCTAAAATCCTTTTGGATCCTGATATTGCAAGCCACTCTGCTAGCTATTGCTTCCAGGTTAGTATATGAAAATGTTATTAGCATACCAACTATGTCTTTATCCAAATCATGTATTAAAATGTTATGTAGCAGAGGTCTTAGTTGGTATTCCTGTGTTACTCTACTGGAGACATCCTTCCATGTTGATGCTTAGCTGTTAACAAATTACCTTTGAAAATTTCTGCACAACCAGTTGTAAATCCATCTGCTTACATTATTATCTAATTGATATCTACCCATCTTCTGCTTAAGAAGAGAATGAGACACTTTATCAAACTCTTCCGTAAAATCTATGGTATCATAATCTACAGTATTTCCTTCTTTTACTAATTTATTAAAAGTGCTTAAAATGAGATTTATCTAGAAATGCTTGTTTTTTTTTTAATGAAACCATGATGCTTCTTTTCAAATCACCACTTTTCTTTCTAGATTTTTCTGAAGTATGAATTTGATTTTCTAATATTTGCCCAGGAATCAAATCAAACTCATGGGCCCATGGAATTCTTTATTGGAAAAATATTGCATAAAAATGCATAGTAATCATAGTTAAGAATTTTAATGCATTTAATTATTTTATAAAACTAACATTTTTTTTCAAAATGTCTGTTTTAATTGTTCATCGGTAAAGAATTCATTAACTAGAACCCAATCTTCTGTTGTCCTTTACATATTCCTGATATCTATGCGCCAGCCTGGCTTTTCTCAGATGATTCGTACATCCTTTTTCCAGCTTGGTAAATTCTGCCTGAAATTTGCTCTCCATAGGTAGAACTTCAAAAAGCCCAGCTTCACTACCCTCCAATAATGAAGCATCAGAGTAGGACATCTAGACCCAGAAATGCAGAGTGTGATAATGTGATAAAAACACAGCAATTGGAGAAAAAGAAGCTGAGTTTCAATGGTAACTTTTCCACTTAATACCTAATATTGTTTTGGGCTACTCAGAGTTTTGGAGCTCTTGACAACACAATTGCTATTTTCTCAAAATGGAATTTTTGGGGAGTTTTAGGAAGTTTATTATTAACCTATTAAAAATATCCTGATATTTCCTTCCTATAATTTGTAAAAAATGATTTGCAGATAACTCAGGG
>NW_027187314.1:4321840-4334575 GCF_028583685.1 Petaurus breviceps papuanus | reverse complement strand
ATTTCCTTCCTATAATTTGTAAAAAATGATTTGCAGATAACTCAGGGATCGGTACTGTATAAGGAGGAAAAGTTTTCTAATTGACTACATAATTAACCATAAGAACTGATCACTCAGAGGTTGAGTTAATAAAAGAGGGAAACTTCTTTTTTGCTACCTTTTTTCCTTTGTGTCTTCAAGGAAGCAGGAATACTTAGAATAGGAATTGTTAAACAGAGGTCCATGGCTCCCAAGAGATCTGTGGATATATTTGAGGAAGGTTCATAAATTGGATAATGAATAATATGCATCTTTATTTTGGGATGATTAGTATCCTTTCTGATCGTATTTATTTCATTTCCTGAATTTAATTTTTTTTTTCTGAGAATAGATCTATCAGATACACTAGACTACTAAGAGAGATCAAACACACACACACACACTTTAATAACTCTGATTTAGACCTAATCATGAGAGTCAGGTGGTGGTAACAGTCCTGTCTCCCACCTAACTATGACAACTGTGGCAGGTGCCTCTGTCAGTTTATTCTTTCCAGATCTTAAGTGAAAGAGTATTCTGAGATGAAAATATCCAATACTTGACCTAGTGTGCATTACAAAGTCTAAAGATATTGCAGAGGAATAGCTGGCATAAGTTTTTATTTTTACCCTTTTGAACTAGAACAGAAAGGGACAAGGAAGTCCCTACAGTGGCATAATGGCCAGCTCAGCCATAGGTGGCCCTAACACAATACAACTCAGCCTAGTCATATCATAATCAGCCAGTCTTGGGCTCACTTATATCACCTCTTCCAAACTTCACCAGTCCCCAAAGTATATTTTGTAATTAATAATTTACTATGCACAAATATATACATAAATTATCATTTATAAATTATAATGTTAAAAATCTATAATTTAAACAGTTAATAAAAGACTTTAAGTTCCTTCTTCTACATGTTAAAAACATTTTTGCCACACATATTGACCTTATTCTTTACTGCTGTTGAACCTGATCTAGCAATTAAGCCTGCTACTAGGGCACATATAACAAGGTATGTTTCCAATTATTTTCCTCATATATATTGATCACCATTGAATGTAATAGAAGTATCATCCTCAGTATATGAAAGAAGTGGATAACCACCTCACATGCAAATTCAACCCTTCCCACTCAAACAGTTTTACATTTGAGGACGTTTTAATGAAATTCAACTGGATTTATACAAAGTTCCAATCTACACTTTGAGAACCCCAAACCAGTATTTCAAGGGAGTAGTTGGGGGAAATGTTTACTACTAAACCAGGAGTTTCCCAATATCCTTTTAGGAATAAGGCAGGTTGCATAGCAGCTTGTTTTATTACATTTTTAAAATTGATTTTCCTATCTTTTCAAACATATGAAAATGCATAATCTGACTTACTTTCTTCACTTTCTCACTGAATATGTACTCTGATCACTGAGGATTTCTCTCAATCATTATTAGTTGTCACCATAGTAAAAGTATTCCCCAATCCAAGGTCAATAAAAGGGATATTATGCTATAGTGAACTAAGCTAAAAGAGATGGTTGTCTCACATCTCTCCACCTCCAGCTTAAGGTCAGATTTCAGTTTCTATTTTTGGCAAGGTATTCAACAATGGCTCTTCTAGTTTGTATCCAGTGAGATGTGCCTTGATGTAAAAAGAGGCATAGAAATTGACTAAAAATGCATTTAAGTGATAGTTTTTCAGGTATGAGTCATGGAATAGTTGGTATATTGCTTCATTATGCCTGGTAATTGGTGATAATAGAGTAAGTTGGTAGTGGGATTTGTGGCTAATTACTGAATCACAAGAGAGAATAAGAACTGAAATCAAAAATATTTTAGAAAAAAAGGGAAAAGTATATATATATATATATATATATATATATATATAACCTCATTACTAGGGGGAGGATTTATACAGGAAGTTGGTCACAGCCCACTATTAGAATATGTAAGTCATGTGGTTAATGTTTGCCTCTAGTAAAATGTTCGCATTATTTCTGCATTCTCAGTCATAGCATTCAGAGTACACGATCATTTTCCTTTTTGATTCACTGGCAAGTTCCCAAATACTGGGTGGTAAAAACCCCACTCTTATTTTGGGCTTGAGCCACACCACCTACCTAGAGATTTTGCAGAGTTTATTATGTGCTACTTCAAAGCAGAAGTAAACTGTCTTTTTAAATGATTATTTCACAGGTGTAAGTACGATTAGGACATGATGGTTAATGGGATGTTCAGTTCTTGGGAAGTTACTGGTAGATAAGCATTATCTTTATCTATCAGCTCTCATATAAGAAGTTTGCTTGACAACTTGATCAAATAACAATTGAAATATCGTTCTCAAAGAAACATTTTTCAAACTCTGTTCTCAGCTGGGGAAATAGGATGGAAACGTGGTTTTCACTGTTTTTTTTTTTCTTTTTTTGCATGCTATCCAAATTATTTTAAAAGGTGATAATGCTATTCTACACAATAGCCAGTAATATTAACGTATTACTACTAAGGTAGTAAAAATCACCTCAAATGGTTTGAAACTAAAAAAAGCAAAAATCTATGATTTCATAGAATATAAGGTTTTAAAGGGGGACTGAAGGTTCCATGGGTTCATCACATAGAAAAGTACTTTATATAGCATCAGTGGCATATGGTCATGCAGTTTCTCCTTGAAGATTTGCAACTTTTACCCATTGCTTTTTGTTCCTAAGTGGGAAAGGTATATTTTTTTACCCCTTCCAATCACTGAAAATAGCTAAATTTTCCCTGCCCCTAAAATGACTAACAACTTGCAACTCATCTAACTGATCCTCATTTGATATGATTTCTGCTACTTTCTTTTTTTGCTTTTTGGAGGGGGGAAGGAAGGGTAATTGGGCTTAAGTGACTTGCCCAAGGTCACACAGCTAGTGTATGTGTCTAATGTCTGAGGCCAGATTTGAACTCAGGTCCTCCTGACCCGAGGGCTGGTGCTCTATTCTTTGAGCCACCTAGCCACTCCACTTTTTCTCTGCTACTTTCTGGTTAACTCTCTTCTGGAAACATGACAAATTATTAATTTATGTGGCCTATAAGGTGATGCATATATAATAATAAAAATCATTGGGTGCTACTAAAATATATAGAAAAGTAGATCAGTGAAACAGACTAGATAAGCAAGACTCCAAAATAAAAGAAACAAATGAAGCCATACTCCAGGGGCCGCTAGGTAGTGCAGTGAATAGAGCTCCATCCCTGAAGTCAGGAGGACATGAGTTCAAATTCAGACTCAGACATTTGACACCTACTAACTGTGAGAGACCTTGGACAAGTGACTTAATCTCAATTGCCTTGCCTTTCCCGCCTCAGGAATATATATATATATATATATATATATATATATATATATATACACAAATTATGAGGGAAAGAATCTTGTATTTGATAAGATTGCTGGGAAAACTAGAGAGCAATTTGGAGAAAAAGAAATTTCAGCCAGGTTCTTATATCATCTATTGTAATTATCTCCAACTGGTTAAGCAATGTAATTATATTATATATAGGCATATATATTTAAATATTAAAATGAGTAATGAACTCAATTTAAATTGTTAATTATATTTTCCAATCACATGTAAGAAAAATGTCTTTTTCAAATTTGAGTTCCAGATTCCTCCTGCCTGATATGGCAAGCAATTTTACATAGGTAATACATGTATAATCATGTAAAACATATTTGCACATTGGTCATTTTGTAAAAGGTTACAGAGACTAAGAAACCCTCCAAAAATAAATTAAAGAAATATACTTCAGTCTACATTCTGGTTTCATCAATTCTTTCTCTGCAGTAGGATAGCATTTTCCAACATAAATTCTTTGGAATTGTTTTGGATCATTGTATTGCTTAAGACAGTCATTCACAGTTGATGCTCCCCTACGACATTGCTATTATTGTAAAATGCTCTCCTGCTTTTCATTTCATGATGCATAACTTCATGTAAGTCTCTTCAGATTTTCTGAAAATTGCCCAGTTAGTCATTTCTTATAACACAATATTATCCCATCACAATCATATACCACAAGTTGTTCAGTCATTCCCCAATTGATGGACATCTTCTCAAATCCCAATTCTTTACCACCACAAAAAGAGATGTTTTACATACATTTGTACAAATATACTTTTCTTGTCATTAAAAAAATATTTGGCATATAGACCTAGTAGTGGTATTGGTGGGTCAAGAATACCTCTTGTATTATTTTGTATTATTTTATTATTGCCCAGTTTTATAGCCTTTGGGGAATAGTTGAAAATAGTTCTCTAGAATGCTTGCATCAATTACTAATACACCAACTTTGCATTAGTATTCTAATTTTCCCATGTCCACTCCAACATTTGCATAATTTCTTCTATATTGCCTCGAAAAATCTGATAGTTTTGAGGTAGTATATCAGAATTGTTTCAATTTGCATTCCTCTAATCAAGAGTGATTCAGAGCATTTCTTTTATATTACCACATAACTTTTATTTCTTCATCTGAAAATTAGCTGTTTATATTGTCTGGCTATTTATGAATTGAACAATGATTTGTATTTTCGCAAATTTGATTCCATTCTCTATATATTTTATAAATAAAGCCTTTTTCCAGACACTTACACTTAAAATCCCCCCACCACAGCTTTATGTTTTCCTTCTAATCTCGACTGCATATGTCTTGTTTCTGCAAACCCTTTTTTATTTTAATATAATAAATATCATCCATTTTATATTTTATCTCCGGTTTGGTAATACATTCTTCCCTTCTTCATAGATCTAGCTGGTAAGTATTCCTTGCTCTCCTAATTTGCTTATGGTATCACTTTTTACGGTTTAAATCATGTACCTATTTTAACCTTATCTTAGTATATGATGTGAGATGTCGGTCTGTACCTAGTTTCTGCCATACTATACAGCAGTTTTCGGCAAATAGTGGATTCTTCTCCCAAATCATTAGGTTTTTGGGTTTATCAAAAATGTTATTTTTATGGCTATTTTCTATTGTGCATTTTGTTACCTTATCTATTGCACTTATCTGTCCCTCTTTCTTAGTCAGAACCAGATCTTTTTATTTTTTTTTAATATTTGTGTTTGCTTTTTTTGGGGGGGGGAGGAGCAATTGGGGTTAAGTGACTTGCCCAAGGTCACACAGCTATAAGTGTGAAGTATCTGAGGCTGGATTTGAACTGAGATCCTCCGGACTCCAGGGCCAATGCTCTATTCACTGTGCCACCTAGCTGCCCCAAGTATCAGATCATTTAGATGATTACTTTAGATGATATGGGAATACTTTTGATACCAATAAATTAAAATTTGCATTTCTTGACTGAAAAAGGAGATGACAAAAAAGAGGATATTGTAAATACAAAATAATTTGATATTCTAATTTTTATTATTAAAATTAGTGTACTTGGAGTAAGAAGAAAAACTGTAAGATGGGATTAAATTTTTAAAGTTAAACATCTTGGATAAAAGGTTAACACCAATACATATAAGTAATGTACAAATAAAAGTCTGAGGTTCATTTCTCAGTAGTTAAGAGATCAAAAGATTTAAACGAAGAGTATTCATGAGAAAAATAAATACATTCTTGGTCATACGTAAAATGAATCTTGCTTGAAATGACTGAAGATTTCTTTATTTTGGCTTTATTTATTCATCTTTTTGTTTATTTAGCCTCACTGGAAAAGTCTACAGTGGTACCTTAAATCTCTGTCCCTCTTTTCTCTACATGCTTTGTAGCTTTTTGGTTTCATCAGTTCTCATGAATCCATCTTTTATAAAAGAATATTACTCTCAAAGCTACATATTGATCCCCACTATCCCCATGAGCTTCAGTTACACATCTCAAAGGGCTAATTGTATATTTTAAGCACACTTTTGTTAAGGGATCTCAAACTTAATATATCAAAACTGAACTATTCATTTTCTCCCCAAAACTTTCTTTTCAAATTTCTTATTTCTTTTGAGGACATTATCATACTTCTACTCATGTATTTTCCAAGTCTTGGTGTCTTCAACTCCTTAATCTCATTATCAACTAATCTGTAATTAAATTTTATCAATTCTATACTTATACGTTTTCTGGTATTTTTCCCTTATCTTTGTTCATATAGCTCCCACTGTAGTTCAGACTCTCTCTTGATTAAACTGTAACATTTGTTTTCCTTCCTCATCTCTCTACACACTAAAGTTCTTTCCCCACAGAGCTTTCCATGTGATTTCAATAAAGCATAGGCTTGCCAGGTTCACCACTACCCCCAATTCAGCAAATTTCAGTGATTTCCTATTAATTTTATGGTATAGATGTAAATTCTACTCTTTAGCATGAAAAGATATTCACTACATCCTCAAATTGTACCACTCTAATCTTCTTATACATTACCACCCTATATACACTCTACAATTTAACCATCCTGGCCATATATTCTATTACTTACACTTAATATTCCATTTCCCTATCTGTACATTTTCACTCATGACAATCAAGTCCTGAAAATTTCTCTCTCCTCACCTCAGCCTGTAGGGATTTGTGGCTTTCTTCAGGAATCAATTAGAAATCAGATATGCATGGGAGTACCTTCCTGATCTCCTCACCTACTAGTGCTTTTTATCCAGGTTTACCTGTGTGTACATTGTATGATCTTATATTCGTCCTTATATGAACACATTAATGTTAATTAACTAACACACAGTAGGTATTAAATTAATGTTTATTGTCTAACTTTTCTCCTCCATTAAAATATAACCTTCATAAAAGCAGATATTCATTCTTGCTTGTCTTTCTCTCCCCAAGCTTAATATAGCATATGGTACCTAATAGGTACTTCACAGGAGGTATCTAGGTTTTTGTAATAGCAAGCACCCTAGCACACCCAAAATGACCTGCTAGCACAGGTTCTTGTATCTGTTTTGTTAAAGGAAAGACACCTTTTAAATGGGTCAACAATTTTTCTTTAATTACATTCACTTGTTCAGAGAAAGGGTCAGCATCCTGAATGTGGAGAAAACACAAACAGAGAAATTAGCACAGATATTCAACAGACAGTACTCCAATGCTCTGATCAAAGTAAAGAACCTATACCACTAGATTAGGAGAGCACAAACCGAAATAGTCAGGAGGCTTTTAACAAATGGCCAATCAAAGTCCTATACATGGAATCAGAAGGTCCTTCTCATAAATGAACCCCTAATGTAAAATACAAACCTCCCAGTGTATATAGTGTTCAGCTAATAAGCTTGGAACCAGAAGGCATCACAACTAACATGACAGTGTCTAGTTGAGTAAGTACCAAGAGGTGTGAAAGCCTTCCTGAAGCAAGTTCCCTTTAATCAAGTTCATCCTTCAATGAGTTCTATGTAACAAGGTATATAACACCTGGGTGTGTATTCAAGGTAGTAAGACATCTGTGATTGAACACATGTGGTCACATAGGCCTATTAATGGATTGGGAAGATCTTCAAATTACCTTAATATCACAATTGTACAGTGACTTGGAGTCAGGAAGACCTGAGTTGATATCTAGCCCCAGGCACTTAAAAACTATGTGACCCTGTCTTAGCCCTGTTTCCCTCAGTTTCCTGATCTGTAAATTTGGCTGAAGAAAAAAAAAATGGAAAACAATGTCATTATCTTTGTCAAGAAAATACAAAATGGGGCCACAGACTCAAAAATTATTTAAATAACTGAACAACTGGTACATGATGAGTGCTTATTTTTATTATAATTTTAAATTTTATTTTTAGTTTACAACATTTATTTTCCACAAACTTTTCAATTTTGAATTTTTCCCACTCTTTCCCCACCTTGCTCCCCAAGATCACATACAATATGATATGGATTCTACATATATATTCATATCAAACATAATTTCACATTACTCATGTTTTAAAGAAGAATGAACCACAAAAGCCAATTGAATGAAACACACACAAAAAAAAGAAGAAACAAAACAAACAAGAGAGAGAGAGAGAGAGCAAACAGTATGCTTCAATATACATTCAGACTCTATAATTCTTTCACTGGATATGGATTTTCCATCAGGAGGCTTTTGGAGTTTTCTTAGGAGCTTTGTTGAGAAGAACTAAGCCTATCAAATTCAGTCATCTCACAATGTGGCTGTAACTGTGTACAATGTTCTGGTTCTGTACCCCTCACTCAGCATCAGTTTATATAAGTCTTTCCAGGTTTTTCTGAATTCTGCCTACTCATCATTTCTTATAACACAATAGTTCTCCATTACTTTCATATACCAATGCTTGTCCACTTATTCCCCACTTGATGGGAATCTCCTCTATTTCTAGTTCTTTGGCACAATAAGAGCTGCCATAAATATTTTGTACATGTGGGTCCTTTTTCCCATTAGTATGATCTCTGTGGGATACAGTCCTAGAAGAAATATTGCTGCATCAAAGTGTATACACATTTTATAGCCCTTTGGGCACAGTTCCAAATTGCTCAGACAAAATTTCATCTATTCATGTATTCTCCTTCTTGAACTTATGAAGGTTTTTTTTTTTTAATCCAAGTTATATCTTGTATTTGTCCTTATTTAATTCATTATGATAGTGCTGATAATACCTGGAATGAAGAGAGAACTCAGCAGTAATTCCTGGGGCCTCTTCTACTCTTGGATATGTCTAACAATTAGAAAATTTCTACTAACATGATATTTTTATTTTGACTCTTTTCATTCTACCCACTGCTCACAGTTCTGCCTTCGGGGCTAAATAGGATATTGGTAATTTCTCATGCACAAGACAGAGTTTCAATTAACATATCAATTATAGTCCTTTCTCTCACTTTTGTTTTATTCTTTTCCAGGCTAAACTACACAATTCCTTAAATTAACGCTCATCTGTGATGGACACATGGACTTTTATCATCTTTGTTTCTAACTTGGAGATTCTCTAGCTAATTACTATGTTATTAAACTGATGTGTTCAAGAACAAATTTGGTACACCTGATACAACCAGTGGCCCTGATCTATATCTAATCATGGGATCAAGATGGTTCCAGGGGAGAAAGTGAGGCTGGTGACTTTGCACAGCCCTCCAGAACGTAAATCCAATTTACGTGCAAATCATGGCTTTATCTTCCTGATTCCATGGCGCTATTTGAGAATGAAGGATAAACCACAAGTTTTTAGCACTTCCCCAGCACAAAACAATATATATATATATTTTTTTTATTTCTATTTCTTAATTTTCCAATATTGTTTTCACCTCTCTACTATAGAAAATAATCTCCTTGAGTGAAGTATCAGTCTTCCTTTTTTGTCTTTGTATTCCCAGTCTCTTGTCCAACAAAAATATTTTTTTTCATCCATGGTAGAGAATTGAATTGAATTGATTTGGATTCAATTTAATCAAGAATAATATTTCAATATCTACCCAATAGTTAAGGAGAATCTATTGTGGCATCCTTTTAAACCAGTAGAGTTAGGTCAATCTCATTCTGATGTTTTTCAAATCTTTGCTACCAAAGAAAGATTAGTATTTAATATCATATTAAGGTTTTCCCCATTAAAATAACATGACTATTTTTGATAGTATATTTTCTAGCAAAAGCCCTAATTATGATCAAGCTACTAAAATATCATTAAAAATAAAACTTCTGATAAGAGGATAAAGAAAGGACCCCAAGAAAATTTGCAATATTCACTAGAATTAAGTAAATGAATTTCCTGATTAAAAAGATGACATCATCAGAATAATTTTTATTTTTATTCTGTAGTTAAAAATAATTCATACAGTATGATATTGATTGCAATTAAAACAGCATTTCTTTTCTCTTTTTCATCTATTTTGATTTGAAATAATGTCATTTCAAGAAGATAGCTGGAATTCATCTTATAATTTATGTTCTAAGTCTCTCTCTCCTCCTCTCTATGTATTTGTATATACATATACATATATGTGTGTGTATTATTACATACACATGCATGTGTGTATGTATGATTTAATTTGCTATATTCAAAAATTCCCAGGGAAATTAAATTATACATTAATTTCTAAACAAGGGATGTAAATAAAAGTCTTCTTTTAAAAAGAAATTCACTAGTCATTTCATGTACATATTAAATTACAATCAACTTTCAACATTGAGGACAAAACATACATGATCCAGATGTCTCCTAGATAAAAGGGATTTTTTAAATAATCATTCTGTATTTCTCAGAGTGTTTAGTATTGGCTATCATTTGAAAATATTACTGATATGTTTAAAATAGTTTTTAAAATTAACTGAAATCATTTTTTATTTCATACATAGTATATCTATAAGAAAATAATCAATTATATGACCTAATAAAATTAAGCTTTCCAAAGATCTCTGAATGTGGAATCTTATAGTAATGTATATACATTTAATGATTTCTATACTACTATTGCTGGGATTAGCACTTTATACTTTTAAGTTTAGTGTATTTAAATAGTTATCTTAAATTGATTTTTTTTGAGAATACCTAAATGAACTTTTTTCCTTAAGGAATTAACATAATTTATGTGCATTTTTCTTTTGTAAAAATGAAAAAAGTGATAAAAGTAAATTGTTAAAAAAGAAAAAAAAGACATGACAAATATGCATTGCATTTCAGTTATGGAATTGAAATGGAGTTGAAATTTGCTCATGATTTTACTTAAAAGCCATTTTAATCTGCTCATCAAAGCTAATGACAATAATGAATTTGCTAAATATTATGCATTCTTGTAAGAGATCTTGCTCACAAAAATAATGTGCCTCAAAACAGTTGGTTCCTGCCATTCATTCTTAAAGAAGATCAAAATGATATAAATATTTTAGAGTCACGTTACAATGTATCTCACCATGGCTGATCAGACCAATGTGAGCTCAGAATGTTCTACCACAGGTTGGGTGCAAATAGAACATGTGAACATTTGGGGTGGATTCTCTAAGTTTGAACATCTTGCTTTTCCTTTGAACTACTACAATTCTACTTTGCTCAAAGAGTATGGCACCTTCTCTGATTTGGGAATGTCAGGATGTCCAGTCCTGTGCCAATGTCTCCCCATGTCACACAATCAAATCTAAGGTTTTGTTTTTTTTTTTTTTAGGAATTGGGGTTAAGTAACCTGCTCAAGGTTACACGGCCAGGTGTTTCTGGGTGGATGCTAAGTGTCTGAGCCCGGATTCGATCCCCCAGGTCATCCCGACACTGGGGCTGGTGCTCTTACTTGCTGTGCTACCTGGCCTCCCCTAAATCTAAGTTTCTTAAGGGAGATTTTGAGAGTGTCCTTGTATCACTTCTGATTGCATTTTCTGAGTTCTCCATAAAATAGTCTTTTTGGCAAGTGTACATTTTGCATTCCAACCACATGGCCAGCCCATCAGAGTTGTGCTCTCTGAAGTAAAGTTTGGAGGCTTGACAGTTTAGTTCAAGAAAGGTCCTCAATGTTAATTATCTTGTCCTGACAGGATATCTTCAGAATTCTTCTAAGACAATTCAAGTGGAAGCATTTTGGTTTCCTGGCATGGCATTGTTGTTCTGTCCAGGTTTCACAGGAATGCAACAATGAGGTCAGTAAAACAGCTCTTTAGACCTTCAATTTGAAAGTCTAATGCCTCCTCTCTCCCACACTTTCCTTCAGAATTTCCCAAACACTGAGCTAGCTCTGTTGATTTCTCCAACTTATTATTGATGTGTACATTCCTGGAAAATATACTACCAAGGTAAGTGAAATTATCCACATCATTCAAAACTTCTCCATTTGCTGTAACTGATGATTCCATGTTATGTATGTTATGGAACCATCTGATGGACCACCTGTGTTTCCTTGGTGCTAATTGTTAGGCCAGGTTACTTAAAGTAGAAGAGAATTGATCCATGTTTTGATGCATCTCCATTTCATTGGGTGCATTGAGTGGACAATCATCTTGGAACAGAAAATCATGTACCAAGTCTCCTCCCATTTTTATTTTTTTTCAAGTTGAAGAATTCACAATCAGTGCTGGATCTGATCTTCATGCTGTTTTCATCCTCATTGAAGACATTTGGCAACATGACTGAAAACATCATGTTAAAAATATGGCAGTAACCACACACCTTTGTTTCATTCCATTTAGGATTGGGAACATGTGAGAGCACTGTCCATTATCCAGAACCTGGGCAGGCATTCTGTCATAAAATTCATGTGCAATGCTTATGAATTCTTTGGACAATTACCTTTTGACATAATTTTACATAGGCCCTCACAACTGATAGCATGAAAGACCTTGGTCAGATCTGCAAATATTATGTACAGACATTGGTTCTGCTCCTGGCATTCTCCTTGACTTGTCAAGCAGAAAGCACCATATCAAACATTCCTCAGGCTTTTCTGAAGCCACATTGTCTCTCATATAGATGATCTTATTTCAGTTGAACAACCAACCTATCAAAGACTTTGGAAAGAACCCTACCAAAAATAACTAAGAGAGAGAACCACCTGTAATTGGCACAGGTTAATCTATGTCTCTATCTTTATAGAGATGGACAATGGAGGCATCATTGAACTCCTAGGGAATAATATAAACTCCTTTTACCATATAAACCAGAAAATTCAATCAGCTTTGCTTTGAACAATGGACCCCCTAAATTGTAAATACTCATTGGTTTCTATATTGATTGATGATGTCTGATGAGAACATTATGAAAGTGTTCTGCCCATCTGTAATGCGAATGTAAATTTTAAAGATCTTCCCTGCCCCTAGGCTAA
>NW_027187314.1:4264826-4321830 GCF_028583685.1 Petaurus breviceps papuanus | reverse complement strand
ATGTTTCTGTCTTGATAATTATGCCTGTATACTTTGAGGTTCAGGGTGCTGACCTTTTCTCCTGAATAAGGTAAACGATATATGTCTGACTGATTAAAGTAAGCTTGTTAACCCATTTTGAGTTGCTTTCCTTTAACAAAGCAGATCCAAGAACCTGTGGTAGCTGCAAACCCTGAGGACGCGCTTGGGGTGCTTGCTGCTACACCATCTCTCTTGGATCATGTCCTTATCACTAATCAATTTGGCTTCATCAGCACCAAGTTCTTGAGACACACCATAGTTCTTTGGCACATGAATAGCCTTCAGGGAATCATAAAAGTGCTTTGGATTGTTATTATAAGCATAAACCTGAATTTCATCTGCCTTCTTACTGGGTCAAGAATCCTGCATCTCTCCAAGCTTTGCTTCTACTTTACTTTTGATGAAATTAAATGGTGCCTTCTTAGAGATGGATGAACTATCGTGCTGGCAAACCCTATGGAGTACACTTTTCTCATTTAGCAGCTCCTGACTTTCCCCATCATTTTCATTAAGCCTTTCTTGATGTTTACAAATGTTTTGACATATATTAGCAAATGTAGTGCTGTATACCAAATCTCTAAAAGCTGCCCATTCCTTTTCTGCTCCTCTGTTTTTAGCTGTGTCTTGCCTCAACTTTATCTCCAAGTTTTAGTGACTAATTGTTCCCTGTCAGAAAAGAGCTCCCATGTGTTGGCATTGTTTCTTCTGGTAGTTATTTTGTATTGGGGATGCCATTTTTGTTAAATGAAAATATTAAGCTTGGAGAGAATAAGTCTATAATAAAGTCAGCACTCTGAGCTGCATATTGCCTTTGTCACTCTCACATCACATAATCTATTAAATATCAATATTTGCTGGGCGGTGCATTCACAAAGCGTTTTGCATTTAGGCAAATGAAAGACAGTGTTGGTGATGAGAAGTTCATCATCACATTGATGTCTCCAATTTTCATATTATTTTTCCTTTGACTTCATGTGGGTTCATCCTTGTAGGAACATAGGCACTGATGATGGTAGCATGACATTTTCCTGCAAGTGGCAATGACATTTTCATAAGTCTGTCATTCACTCCTTTTGCTAGGCATACAAGCTTATTGACTGTATTGGTTTTGATTTCAAAACCTACACCAGCTTCAAAGCACTTCCCTTCACTGCAGACATTCCAGGAAAAAAAATGTATCCAGCTCCAACTTCAGTAAGCTGACCTTCATTTGCTAGCTGTGTTCTACTCAGGAATGCTATTTGGATGTGATACATGTTGAGTTCTCTTGATCTGTTCATATTTCAGGTCTACTGGACTTTGTGTGGTCTATAAGTGTGTACAAATTCCATGTGCCAATGGTTAGTGGAATCATCTTTCAAGATGCTTATGTACATTTTTTTTTTGTATTCAGACCACAGGGTAGGATAACTGCTGCAATAATGAGGCCAGGGTTAGGTAAGCAGATCATTTTTAGGGCACTTTTTCTAGCCACATCCTCTCACCAATAGGTGAGCAGTGAATTCTTTAAATGACTGCTCAGACACCCAGGAGGCTGCTGAATCCCACAGTTGTTTCCAGTGAGAAGATGACCATGTGGCCTTGAATGCCTATGGGCAGGATTGTGATTAAAGTTCCCAGTGTATCTGCACATACTACCTGCTTCATTACTTCCCCGTCATCACAGGACTTTGAGAAACAGAAAAATGGTAAAACTATATAAATGATGTATTTTGATTAATATGTATTTTGATCTAAGTGAGGAAAATTTGCACAGTTCATTGACCTCACTCTCTCTTCCAGAGTCATCACAGTCCATTGGGAGGACAGAAGCAAGATGACTGGTAATAGTCCAAGATGCAATGGATGACCATGGTATCTTTGATGTCTAACCAAGCTCTAAATTATCCACAGCACATGCTTCAGCTACCTTCGTGGACATTGAAACAGTTCGTTCTCATCTGCCCATACCACAAAGGGACATTTTTACATGCTTTTGGTAGATGCTCCCCTAAGTCACAAAAAGATTTGAGAAATCTCAGTTACCATCAATCTGGTTTAGCAATTTTGCCAAAATGGTTTACTGGGGTGTGGCCACTGTGCACACTATAGCTTCTTGGAGCCACAGGTGAGTGTTAGGTCGAATATTTGGACACCAAAGATGAAAAGCAGCCCCCAACAGGGCTTGGCAGCCTTCACACCAGAGGTACTGGCATTCCCAGAACACACCCTACATCCCCAAATTGTCCAAAATACAGGTACTAGAAATACCTGAACCCAAACAGGTATGGTGCATAAATGTAAAGAATGTGCATTAAAAAATGTTTTGTTTTTTTTCCAGTTATATGCCAAATTTTATTAGTAATTTAAAAAATTAATTTCAAATACTGACATTCCCTTTTCTCACCTCCTGTTGAGAAGGAAAGCAATTGCATATATGCTATACATGTGCATTCATGCAAAAACAATCCACATAAGTCATTTTGTGAAAGAAAATATGGACAAAAAAATTCCCCAAGAAAATAAGAATGTAAAAAGTATGCTTTGATCTGTATTCAAACTTCAACAGTTCTTCCTCTGGAGGAGGATAGCATTTTCAACATAAATTCTTCCGAATTGTCTTGGATCATTGCATTTCTAAGAATAGCTAAGTAATTCACAATTGATCATCCTTACAATATGGTTCTTAAATTATATACACATCTGGTTATGATAATTTAATCAGTTCATGCAAGTTTATTTAAGTTCATGTAAGTCTAAGTAAGGTTTCATGAAAGTATCATGTTTCTTTTTTTTCTTTTTTCTTTTTTTTAGCAATCGGGGTTCAGTAACTTGCTAAAGGTTACATGGCCAGTTATTTCTGGGTGTGGTGCTAAGTATCTGAGCCTGGATTCGATCCCCAGGTCATCTTGACACTGAAGCCGGTTCTCTTACTCGCTGTGCTAACTGGCCACCCTGCTTATCATTTCTTATAGAACAAAAGTATGTCATCAAAATCACATACCACAATAAGTTCAGGCATTCCCAAATTAATGGGAAGTCTCCCAGTTTCCAATGCTTTAGACCACAAAAACAGTACACACACACACACACACACACACACACACACACATTCACATAAAAGTCACTTTCCATTAAAATAAATGTCTTAAAGGGGCAGAATCAAGATAGTGGAATACAAACCAACTCCTCCAATTCACTTAAAAGATGTCTCTGAACAAATTTTGGAGCTAGAGAACCCACAAAATGACATAGAGAAGCTAACTTCCTGCCGAAGACAGGCCTGCATGCTTCCAGGAAGTGGCCAGAACAGTGCTCTGGGAGTCGAGACCAGCGCTGAGCCAGAGGTTTTAGCCTCAGGGCAGGCCTGACCAGCAGCTGTCTGGAGGAATCACAAGCAGCTGTAGAGGATTCCAGAATTATCAACGAATAGATGCTAAGGACAAATTGAGAGGTCAGTGCAAGGTGGATTTCGGGATCTGGTAGTTTGGGAGTGTGGTTGCACTTTATCCCCTGGAGGGAGAACTGCTGAGGCACTGTGTATGTGCAGCCACCAAAACATGGCAACTACAGCCCCTGGCCTACAAATTGTAGAGGGTCCAAGTGTACAGTCTGAGGGGTAATCACTCTTACTGTAACCTGCTTGGATCTGGATTTCCAGTATAAGGTTGAGGTCTTGGGGTTTGCAAACAACTTGCCAGAGCATGTGGAGGCTTAATGGAGGGCATACAGCTAATACCTTTGACAGCTGAGAAGACTCCAGCAATTGGCAAAAAGCTCCCCTGCCTGGTAGCAGAGTACTACTGTGACAAAAAGCCAAAAGTAAAGTAATTGAGTGGCAAAATCAGCAAACAAGGGAAGCAAAGCAAAGAGAGCAACCCAACTTTGAATTCCAATTTTGGGGACAAAAAGTATAAAAGCATGGAAAGCAAGAAGACAATGAATTAAAAACTCCTGCATCAAAAATTTCCAAGAAAAATGCAAGCTGATTGCATGCCATAGAGAACCTTAAAAAGTATTTTGAAAATAAAATAAGAGAAAGGGAGGAAAAATTGGGAAGAGAAATGAGAATAATGCAAGAAAATTATGAAATGAGAGTCAAGAATCTGACTGAAGAAAACAATACCTTAAAAAATAGAATAACTCAGATGCCAAAAGAGCATAAAAAAGAGCAATGAGGAGAAGAACACTTTAAAAAAAAATGAATTTCCTAGATGGAAAAAAAGAATATCAAAACCTCCCTGAAGGAATCATTCCTCCGCAATTATGTTGGAAAAAAATGGAAGTGAGTGACTTTATGAGAAAACAAGATACTATTAAACACACCCATACAAATGAAAGAATAGAAGGCAATGTGAAACATCTCACTGGAAAGACCACTAACCTCGAAAATATATCCAGGAGAGATCATATAAAAATTATTGGACTAGTCAAAAACAAAAACAAAAACTAGAAATTATCCATCTAGAAATTCTCTGGAAAATTTCCCTGATGTTTTAGAACCAGATTGCAAAATTTTTTTTGAAAGAATACACCCATTGCCTCCTGAAAAAGATCCCAAATAGAAAACTTCTAAGAATATTATAGCCAGGTTCTGGAATTCCCAGATCAAGAAGAAAACGTCACAAGCAGCCAGGAAGAAACAATTTGAATATTGGGGAAACACAATCAGGATAAAACAGTATCTGGCAACTTGTACACTGAGGGATCGAAGGGATGGAAATATGATAAACCAGACATCAAAGGAGCTGGTATTAAAACCAAGAATCACCTACCCAGCAAAAGTGAGTATCATGTTTCAGGGGAAAATATGGTCATTCAGTGGAATAGATTATTTTTAAGCATTCTTGATAAAAAACAGAGTTGAATAGAAAATATGGCATTCAGAAACAAGAAACAATAGAAGCATGAGAAGGTAAATAGGGAAAATAAATTATAAGGAAGTTACCAAAGTTGAACTATTTACATTCCTACATGGAAACATAATAATTGTAACTGATGAAACTTTTCTCAGTATGAGAATAGTTGAAGGGAATAGAAATTTGTACATACACTTTTATATATGTGTATGTATGTATATATATATATATATATATATATATATATATGTGTGTGTGTGTGTGTGTGTGTGTGTGTGTGTGTGTGTGTGTGTGTATGTGTGTGTGTATACTTACATCCATACATATAGATAGATATCTATAATGGAGGGTACATAGGCATATGAATACATATGTGAATGTGTTTATATGTGTGTAAAGCTATACATAGATAGAGGGCACAGGACCAATTTAATAGAAAGGGATGATACTTAAAAGGAAATTAAGAGATGAGAGAGGAATATAATGAGAGGAGATGGGGAGAGACAGAATGAGGTAAACTATCCCATATAGAAGAGGCAAGGGAAAATGGTTACAATGGAGGGGAAGAACAAGAAGGCAAAATGGAATGGGTCAACCTTATTCTAATTGCATTTGGCTTAGGGAGGTAATGCCATACACACTAACTAGGATATCTCATCCAAAAAGAGGGGGGAAAGGGATGAGATGGGGGATGATGGAAGGGAGGGGAAGCTGAAGAGTAGGGAAGTTTGAAGCATCCAATTTTGAAAAGGGACAGGATCAAAATAGATAATTGTAGCAGGAAGCACCCCAAGCATCCTCAGGATTTGCTGCCACCACAGGTTCTTGGATCTGCTTTGATAAAGGAAAGCAACTCAAAATGGGTTAACAAGCTTACTTTAATCAGCCATAGATGTATCATTTACCTAGTTCAGGGGACAGAGGTCAGTACCCCAAACTTCAGAAAATACAGACAGAATTATCAAGACAGAAACAGATCAAGTAGACAGCTTTCCAAACTGTCCAACCATTACATCCATACCCAGTCAATATCTGGGTTTCAACATCTGGGTTTTTCAAAGCCGGGGGGGCTCCAGACAACGGCTTCCCAGAATCCATATCAAATCACAGAACACTTCTCAAAGTGAGCCCCCAAAACAAAGCTACACATCAGGGCTTATATAGCCTTCTCCTGGCTCAAAGAATGTAACAACCTTTTGGACCCACTGGCCAATCAAAAATTATCTACTGAAAAACAAGCCTCCCACCCCAGGCTTCAGGTGCACTTTAGCCTAGGGGCAGGGAAGATCTTCCTAATTTACATTCCCATTAAAATAATAGAAAATGTTGGAGGTATGATAGTAAGGAGGGAAATATAGTCAGTCTTTTGCAATGTATCCACTATGGAAATGTTTTGCATAGCTGCACATGTACAACCTATATTGAATTGTTTATCTTCCCAATATGAATGGGTGACAATGGAGTAAGGGAATGAAACTGGAATTAAAAGCTTTGAAATCAAATGTGTGTGTATATATATATATATATGTATATATATATATATGTATATATATATATATATATTTGTGTGTGTGCATGTGCATGTATGTATGTATGTTATGATTAATATTATTTTACATTTAGCATGGAAATATGATATACAGGTACTGGGGCATAGAGATCCACCATGCCCACTGCAAAGACGGAGGGGGTATGGGAGAAGATATGGAGAGCAAATTGGAGGAGGAGATATCCAGTGGGATCACTATTTTGGGGAGGTGGGTAGGGCGAAAATTGGGGAGAAAAATTATAACTTAAAATCCTGCAGAAATGAATGATGTAAAATAAAAGTTAAAAAAGCATTTGAAAAAAAATAAAAAGAATAATGAGACAACATGCCAAAATTTATGGGATGTAGCAACAGCCCTAATCAAAGGTAAATATATATCTCAAAATGGTTACATCAATAAAATAAAGAGCAAAAAATGTCTCTTAGTGATAGAAATTTCCTTAAAATTATATGTAGTACCAATCTAATAACATCTGAAAATATATGTAATGTAAATAAGCTAGAAGCATTGTCAATAAGATTGGGGGAGAAACAAGGATGTCTACTATTACCCCCATTATTCAATTTGTTACTAGAAAGGTTAGCTGTAGCAATAAGAGAAGAAAAAGAAATGAAAGGAATTAGGCTAGGCAAAGAAGAGACTAAGGTATCACTCTTTGCAGATGATATACTTAAATAATCCTAGAGAGTCAAGTAAGAAACGACTTGGGATAATAAACAAATTTGGCAAAGTTCAGGATATAAAATAAACCCACATAAATCTTGTAATTCCTATATATTTTTAATGAAGTCCAACAGCAAGAAATAGAAATAGAAAATCCATTTAAAATTACTGTAGATATTATAAAATATTTGGGAATCAACCTGCCAAAACAAACCCAGCAACTATATGAACACAATTATGAAATAATTTTCACACAAATAAAGTCAAATCTAAACAATTGGAGAAACATCAGTTGCTCATGGTTAGGTAAAGCTATCATAATAAAAATGACTATTTTAGGGATGGCCAGGTAGCACAGTGAGTAAGAGCACCGGCTCCAGGTTTGTGATGACCTAGGGATCAAATCCGGACTTAGATACTTAGCACCACACCTAGAACTAACTGATCGTGTAACCTTGAGCAAGTTACTTAACCCCAATTGCTTAAAAAATAAATAAATGGCTATTTTATCTAAATTAATTTACCTAGTTAGTGCTATAACAATGTCTACCAGAAAATTGCTTTATAGCACTAGAAAAAATAGTAACAAATTTTATCTGTAAGAACAAAAGGTCCAGAATATCAAAGTGAAAAAAAAGGCTAGAGAAGGTGGCTTAGCCATACCAGATTTCAAACTCTATTATTAAGCAATAGTCATCAAAAGTACTAGGTACTGACTGAGGAATACACTGGTGGGTCAGTGGAATGGATTAGGTACACAAGAGACAGCAGTCAATGACTATAGTAATCTCTTGTTTGACAAAGCAAAAGACCCTAGCTTCTGGGATAAGAATTCACTCTTTGACAAAAACTGCTGGGAAAACTGGAACATAGTATAGCAGAAACTGGACATAGACCAGTATATTAGACCATATACAAAAATGAATTTTAAATGGGTGTAAGATCTAGATATAAAGGCTCAGTCTGTAAGCAATCTGGGAGAGCAAGGAAGAATTTACCTGTCAAATCTAGGGAGAAGGAAGGAATTTATGACCAAGCAAGAGATAGAGAGCATTACAAAATGCAAAATAGATAATTCTGTTTACATTAAATTGAAAAGGTTTTGTACAAATATTTCTTTTTTTAAATTTTCTTGGAGTGCATTTGGAGTTAAGTGACTTGCCCAAGTTCATATGGCTGGCTTTTTTGTGTGTTAGGGGTCTGCCGCCAGATTTGAACTCAGATCCTCCTAAATCCAGGGCTGGTGCTATATGCACCGATAAAGGCCTCATTTCTAAAATGTACATAAAATTAAGTCAAATTTATAATAACACAAGTCATCCCCCAATTGATAAATGGTCAAACAATATTAACAAGCGGTTTTCAGATGGTGAAATTGAAGATATCTAGAAGTATATGAAAAAGTGTTCTAAATTACTATTGATTAGAGAAATGCAAATCAAAACAACTCTGAGGTGCCACATCTCAAAGGTCAGATTGCCTAAGATGAGAAAACATGATAAAGGTTGGAGAGGATGTGTACAAAATTGTAAGACTAATACACTGTTGGTGGAATTGTGAACCTATTCAACCATTCTGGAGAGCAATCTGGGACTATGTCCAAAGGGCTATAAATAAGTGCATACCCTTTGACCCAGCAATACCACTTCCAGGGCTGTATTCCAAAGCAATTACAGTAGTGGGAAAAGAGCCCATTCTTACTATATACATGTATAAATGCGACTCTTTTTGCAGTGGCAAAGAATTGCAAATCAAGGGTATATCCATAAATTGGGGAATGGCTGAACAAGTTGTGGTAAATGAATGTAATGGAATACTAGTGTGCTATAAGAAATCAGGAGCAAACTGACTTCATAAAAGCCTGGAGAGACTTATATAAACTGATGCTGAGTGAGGAGAGCAGAACTATGAGAACATTGCACATAATTACAGACACATGGAATGTGTGACAACTAACTTGCATAAACTGGGCTCCTCTCAGCAATGCAAGGTTATAACATAACTCCAAAAGACTCATGATGGAAAGGGATATCCTCATCCAGAGAAAGAACTACAGAGTCTGAATTCAGATTTTAGCAAACTACTTGCTCCTTCTTTTCAGTTTTATTTTGTTTTGTTTCTTCTTTATCATTGTTCACTCCAGTGGTTATAATATAATTCTTTACTACTTGACTAATGTTTAATGTGCAGGTATTTGTAGATCTGATATTTGGCTGCATGCCTCCATTGTGTGGAGGCAGGAGAAGGAGGGAGAGAAAATTTGAAATTCAAGGGACTGTGGAACTGAATGTTTAAAACCAAATGTGAATAAATAATGCAAATTTCAAAAAAATATTTAAATGAAAAAATATTTTCTCAAAAAAATTATCTCTCCTGAATCTGTTTTCTAAGTCAGTTATTTTTGAAGAAATATCACAGTTGTCTTTTTCTTTTTTCCTATTCATTTTGTTTCTTCTTGATGTCTCATGGAGTCATTACCTTCCCTTGATGAATTTTAATTTTTAAGGATTTATTATTTATTATTTTAGTGAGCTTCTCTAAGTTACTTGACATTTGAGAGTTTCTGCATTTTGAAGTTTTTCTCTTCAGTGAATATTTGTACATCTTTTTTTTTATTTTTTTCCATTTGGCTAATTTTGCTTTTAGGACTTTTTCCTTTTAGTAGAATTTGTGTCAATATTACCATTTGACCTATTCCATTGTTTAGGTTGTATTTTGTTCATGTTTTTTGGTCTTTAAAAAGGTGTCGAATCGTTTTGTTATTATTTTCTTCTATTATTCTCAGTTCTTTTCCCACTCTTCCTTTACTTTTCTTATTTCATTTCATTTCATTTTTTTTTCCAGATCTGAGGCCATTTTTTTTTCCTCTGAGGCTTCTTATATAGGTACTTTGATTTTATTTTTAGTTTCTTCTTTGATCTTCCTAATCAACCTAATTAGTTTCTTTGTTCAGGTTCTTTGTCTTTTTTCTATTCTTATTTGATCATTTCCCAGTGCTATTTCATGCCTTTAAATTTATGTTAATGCCAGGCTTTACTCCAAGGGTTGAAGGGAGGGATTATGTCTCAAGTGTCAGATATGTTATGCTGTTGTTTTTAGAGATACTTCTGGGGGAAGAGGAGTCTGTAAGTTTTCATTTCTTGTAAGGGGGTGTGTCCCCCCACTTGCATGTGCGCGCACGCGTGCGCGCACGCACACACACACACACTTAATATTTTTTTCTAATTATATATAAGGATACTTTTCAACATTCACTCTTATAAGATTTAGATTTCCAATTGTTTCTCCTTTCCTTCCCTCCCCTTCCCATACCCTTCTCAATACAGTAATCAGTCTGATTTGGTTATACCTGTACAATCATATTAAATATATTTCCTTATTCGTCATGTTGTGAAACAAGAATCAGAAAAAATAATGGAAAACCACACACATACACACACACACACACACACACAATAAGTGACTCCAGAGTTCTTTCTCATTAGATGCAGATAGCATTTTCCATTATTAATGTTATAGAATGACCTTAGATCATAGTACTCATTGAGAAGACATAAGTCTATCATCACTGATTATAGTTCAGGGTTGCTATTACTTTGCGTAATGTTCTCCTGGTTCTGCTCACTTCACCCACCATCAGTTCATGGAAGACTTTCTGTTGTTGTTTTTTTTTCCCTTAAATTTATAGGCATCTGCTCAATTAATAGTTCTCTGCCATCACATAAAAAAATTACTATAAATGTTTTTGTACATGTGGATCCTGTTCCCTTTTAAATGATCTCTTTGGGATACAGACGTAGCAATGATATTGCTGGATCAAAGTGTATGCACAGTTCATTTGCACTGTTGGCATAGTTCTAAATTGCTC
The DNA here is from genome assembly GCF_028583685.1 of Petaurus breviceps papuanus. NCBI lineage: Eukaryota > Metazoa > Chordata > Mammalia > Diprotodontia > Petauridae > Petaurus > Petaurus breviceps. The sequence continues at coordinate 4,310,890 of NW_027187314.1, read as the reverse complement.
TCTGGAATGGTAAGACCAGTTCACAACTCCACCAAAAATGCATCAGTGTCCTGATTCTCCCACATCTCCAAAATTTATCATTTTCATTTTGTGTCACATTAATCAATCTGATAGGTGAGATGTGGTACCTCAGAGTTGTCTTGATTTGTATTTCTCTAATCAATGCTGATTTAGAACTTTCTCTTATGACTATAGATAATTTTACTTTCTTGGAAAACTTCCTGTTCATTTCATTTGACCTTTTATCAACTAGGAAATTACTGATAATCTTATAAATTTGACACAGTTTTCTTTATATTTCAGAAATATGACCTTTATCAAAATACAGTAAAATATGTTCTCCAGCTTCTGCTTTCCTTCTAATCTTGGTTTTATTAATTTTATGCAAAAACTTTTCAATTTAATATAATCAAAATTATTCAATTTGCATTTCATAATATTTCTATCACTTGTTTGGTCATAAATTCTTTCATTCTCTATAGATCTGGAAGGTAAATTATCCCTTGCTCTCCTAATTTTCTTATAGCATCATCCTTTATGTTTAAATCATGAACCCATTTTAATGTTATCTTGGTATACACAGTTTCTGCTAGACCGTTTTTCAATTTTCCCAGAATTTTTTTTAAGGGAGGTTTTATGCCAGAACCTGGAGTCTTTGGGTTTACCAAACAGTAGATCACTATTGTCATTAATTACTGTGTCTGGTACACCTAGCCTATTCCACTGATCTGCTATTTTCTTAACCAGTACCAAATAGTTTTCATGATGGCTGCTTTACTATACAATTTTAGATCTAGTACAGCTAGACCAACTTCCCTTGAATTTTTTTTCTTTATTTTCCTTTATATTCCTCACCTATTTTTCTTCCAGATGAATTTTTTTTCTATCTTTTAAAATTATTTTTGGCAGTTTGATTGGTAAAGTGTTGACTAAGTAAATTCATTTATGTAAAATTGTCATTTTTTTTTTCATTAGCTCAAACTACTCATGAACAATTGATATTTTTCTAATTGTTTAGATCTGTCTTTATTTCTTTGAAAAGTATTTTGTAATTGTGTTCAAAAACTTCCTGGATTTATTTTAGCTTGTAGAAACCAAATATTTTATCAAATCCGGGCTCAGACACTTAGCACCAAACCCAGAAATAACTGGTCATGTAACCTCGAGCAAGTTACTTTACCCAGATTGCTTACAAAAAAAAAAATCCAAAACCCTGTTGTCCTATCTTATTTGGGTCAGCCAGGTGGCTCAGTGAGTAAGAGAGCTGGCTCCAGTGTCGGGATGACCTGGGGATCAAATCTGAGCTCAGATACTTAGCATCACACCCAGAATAAGTGGTCGTGTAACCTTGAGCAAGTTATTTAACCCAGATTGCTTTAAAAAAAAAAAAGAAAAGAAACCAAATATTTTATATTGTCTACAGTTATTTTAAATGGAATTTCTCTTTCTATCTGTAGCTGCTGAATTTTGATGGTAATGCATAAAAATGCTAATGATTTATCTGGGTTTATTCTATATGCTACAACTTTGCTAAAGTTGTCATAAATAGTTTTTAGTTGAATGTCTAGGATTCTCTCTCTACTTAAGCAATGAATACATTTTCAAACAGTGATCGTTTTGTTTTCTCATTACCCAATGTAATTCTTTCAATTAGTAAAGCTAATTTTTTTTTTTTTTGCTTTTTGGAGGGCAATTAGGGTTAAGTGACTTGCCAAGGTAACAGGACTAGATTTTGTGTTAAGTGTCTGAGGCGGGATTTGAACTCAGATCCTCCTGACTCCAAGGCTGGTGCTCTATTCATTGCACCACCTAGCCATCCCCACTAAAGCTATTATTTCTATATAATATTGAGTGATAGTGGTGATGATGGGCCTCCTTGTTTCACTCCTGATCTTATTGGGAAAGCTTTTAATTTATCACAATTACAAAAACCGCTTGGCAATGATTTTAGATAGATACTATTTATTATTTTAAGAAAAGCTCCTTTTATTTCTATGTTCTCTAGTGCGTTTAATAGGAATGAAAACTTTATTTTGTCAAAAGCTTTTTCTGCATCTATTAAGATAATTATATGATTTCTGTTAGTTTTATTATTAATAGGGTCAAGTATGCTAATATTTTTCTTAATATTTAAACAACCTTGCGTTCCTGGTATAAATCACACTCGGTCAAAATCCATTTTCCATAGTAAAATATCTGTAATCTCTTTGCCAACTATTTAAAATTTGTTTTTCTATCAATATTGATTAGGGGAATTGATCAATAAATTTATTTCTCTGTGTTCTTACTAATTTAGGTATTTGCACCATATTAGTGTTAAAAAAAAAAAACTTGATAGGACCCTTCCTTTGACTTTTTTTTTCAAATAGTTTATATAGTATTGGAATTAACTTCACTAAATGTTTAGTAGAATTCACTTATAAATCCCTCTAAACCTGGAGTCCCCCACCTGACCTCAGGGAGTTCATTGCTTGTTCATTTTTTTTCTTAAAATTGGGTTATTTAAATATTTTATCTCCTTTTCTGTTGATCTTTTTTACATTTCTGTAAATATTCATTCGATTGTATTTTTTACTGACATAAAGTTTGGTAAAATACCTCCTAATAATTCTTGCATTTTCTTCTTATTTGGAAGCAAATTCACCTTATTTTTTTCTTTTGTGGTACTGGTAATTTGGTTTTCTTCCTTTTCTTTTTTAATCAAATTAACCAAAGATCTATGAGTTTTATTGTTTATTTCCCCAGAAAACCAGCTCTTGGCTTTATATAGTATTTCAACAATTTTATTATTTTCAATGTTATTAATCTCTCCTTTGTTTTTCACAATTTCTAATTTGATATTTATTGGAGATATTTAATTTGTTCTTTTTCTAGCTTCTTGAGATCCATGCCAGATTTGTTGACTTCCTCTTTCTCAATTTTATTGCTGTAAGCATTAAGAAATATAAAATTTCACCTTACAACAACTTTATCTGCATCCCCTAAATTTGGAATATTGTGTCATTATTGTCATTTTCTTGGATGAAGTTATTGATTTTTTCTATGACTTCTTCTTTGAGCCACTCATTCCTTAGAATGAATTTATTTAGTTTTCAAGTAATTCTTATCCTATTTTTTTCAAAGCCCTTTATTATATATAAATTTATGGCATAATAATTTGAAAAGGATGTGTCTAGTATTTCTGCTGTTCTACACTGGATTGTGATACTTTTATGTCCTCATATATAGTCAATTTTTTTGTAGGTACCATATAGAAAAAAAATGTAAATCCCTTACTATCCTCATTCACTTTTCTCTTGAAATTTATCATATCTAACTTTATAATTTTGTTGTTAGATTTATGTAGTTCTGAGAGAAGAAGGTTGAGGTTCTCCACCAGTATAGTTTTGCTTTCTCTCTTTTTTACTCTAACTCATTTAACTTTTTTAGGATTTTGGATGCTATTCCTTGCTGTGTGTGTATGTGTAGGGGGGTGGTGTCTGTGTGTGTCTGTGTGTGTCTGTGTACCCCTTCTAACTACCCTAATAGAGATGAAATTCTAAAGAGTTACAAGCATCATCTCCCCAAGTAAGAATCTAAAAAGTTATCTTTATTGAATAACATATTATATTTTCTGCTGTTTACCTTTGTCTACTTATATTGAGTCATGTACTTGAAGATCACAATTTATTTTCAGTTCTGTTCTTTTCATTAGGAAAGTTTGACAGTCCCCCATTTAACTGAATGTCCATCTTTTCCATTGAAATAATATTCTCAATTTTGCTGAATAGTTGTTTCTTCAATGTATTATAACCCCCTTTGCCTTCCAGGATATCATATTCTAAGTCCTCTTTTCTTTAATATACAAACCTCTAAGTCCTGTGTAATGCTGACTGTGGCTCCATGATGTTTGAAATGTTTCTTTTCTAACTGCTTGCAGTATTTTCTGCCCTGCTAATCATGGAATTTGACCACAATATTCATTGGGATTTTCATTTTGGGATCTCTTACAGGAAGTGAATGGTGAATTCTATCAATGATTCTTTTACCTTCTGATTTTAGGACATTGAGGTAGTTTTACTTTACAATTTCTTTTTTTTTTATTTTTAAAATGCTTTATTATCTTCTGATTTATATCATTCATTTATGCCAGATTTTGAGTTACAAATTTTCTCCCCGTTTTTCCCCTACCCACCATCACAAAATAGCAGTCCCCCAGGATATCCCCTCCTCCAATATGCTCTCTCCCATATTTTCTCCCATATCCCTTTCAACTTTGGCAGTAGATCTCTGTGACCCAGTGCCTGTATATCTTATCTCCCAATTACATGTAAAATACTATTAATAATGGTATATATTTGAGTATTTGATTTTAAAACTTTGAGTTCAAGATTCATTCCATTCTTGCCTTTTCACCCACCTTTACTGGAAAGATAGGCAGTTCAAAATAGGTTGTTCATGTGTGGCTAATGAAAATCAATAACATAGTAGATATATTGTAAAAGACGGACTATATTTCGCTCCCTCCTATCCCAACTCCTACTTGTTCTGTTCTGTACTTTAATCCTCCCAGGCTGCCCTCCCCTCCATCATCCCCCCTCTCAACCCCTACTATGCTGTGGGGTGAGATACCCTATTTAGTGTGTAATTCATTCCCTCCTCAAGCCCAATTCAATTGGAATAAGGTTGAACTATTCCCTTTTCCCTTCCTATTCTTCCCCTCCATTTTAACCATTTTCCCTTTCCTCTTCTATGTGGGATATTTTACCTCATTTTATCTCTCCCATCACCTCTCATTATATTTCTCTCTCACCCCTTAATTTCACCTTTTAAGTATCATACCTTCCTGTTAAATTGGTCCTCTGCCCTCTATCTATGTATAATTGTAAACATATATACACATTCACATATGTATTCATACACCCATATACATTCACACACACAGACACACACACACACACACACACACACACACACACACACATAACCTTCAGCTACTGAGAAAAGTTTCCTAAGTTACAACTATTGTTTTTCCATGTAGGAGTGTTATTAGTTCAAATTTGAAAAAGTTCCTTATGATATATTTTCCCTGTTTACCTTCTCATGCTTTTCTTGCTTCTTTTATCTGAATGTCAAATTTTCAATTCAACTGTGGTTTTATCAGCAAGAATGCTTGAAAGTCCTCTATAACACTGAATGACCATATTTTTCCCCGTAACATGATATTCAGTTTTGTTGGGTAGGTTACTCTTGGTTTTAATCCCAGCTCCTTTGACCTCCAGAATATCAAATCCCAAGCCTGTCAATCCCTCAGTGTAGAAGCTGCCAGATCCTGGGTTATCCTGATTGTGTTTCTTCCATATTCAATTTTTTTCTTTCTTCCTGGCTGCTTGTAATATTCTCTCCTTGATCTTGGAATTCCAAAACCTGGGTATAATATTCCTAGGAGTTATCTATTTGGGATCTTTTTCAGCAGTTGATTGGTGGATTCTTTCAACCTCTACTTTGCTATGTGGTTCTAAAACATCAGGGCAGTTTTCTTTGAAAACTTCCTAGAGGATGATTTCTAGGTTTTTTACTTTGATCATGGCTTTCAGGTAGTCCAATAATTTTTAAATTATCTCCCCTGAATCTATTTTCCAGATCAGTGGTTTTTCCCATGAGATATTTCACATTGCTTTCTATTCTTTCATTTTTTTTATCTGTTTAACAGCATCTTTATTTCTCATAAAGTCATTACCTTCCATTTGCTCCAATCTAATTCTGAAGCAATGATTCTCCTCATTGACCTTTTGAGTTTCTTTTTTGATATGGCAAATTCAGCTTTTTAAGGCATTCTTTTCCTCATTACCTTCTTGAACCTCTTTTGCCATTTGAGTTAGTCTATTTTTTAACATGTTATTTTCCTCAGTCAGACTGTTGACTCTCATTTCATAATTTTTTTGCATTGTTCTCATTTCTCTTCCCAATTTTTTCTCCACTTCTCTTATCTGCTTCTTAAGGTCCTTTATGGCCTGTAACCAGCTCGTATTTTCCTTTCAAGCTTTTGGTGCAGGAGATCTGACTTCACTGTCTTCCTCCTGTTCCATGCTTTGCTCCTTTCTGTCCCCAAAAGAGGAGTCTAATGTTGGAATATTTTTTTTCTACTTTGTTTCCTTTTCCTGGTTATGTCATCCCTTAGTCACTTGACCCTTAGGCTTTTTGCCACAGTAGGACTCTGCTACCAGACAGGGGAGATTTCATCCCAAATGCTGGGCTTTTTTCAGCTGCTGGAGGTATTAGATGCGTGCCCTCTCTGAGGACTCCACACGCTCTGGAAAGCTGTTCACACACCCGAGGTCCTCCACCCTATACTGCAATCCAGACCCAAGCTGATTAAAGCAAAACCCCTCAGATTGGTGCTTGGTCCCCCTACACTATGCAGGCCAGCAGCTGAAGATGCCATGTGGCCCTGGCTCTTCTGGGATCTCAGTGGCTTCTCACCCTGTGGGGCAAAATCCAACCACTCCCACTTACTGGGTCTCAAAGCCTAGACTGCACTGACCTCTCACTTTGTCCTTTCCATCTATGTGTTGATAAATCAGGAAATGGCCATAGCTTCTTGTGATCTGGAGTCTCTCCAGCTATCAGTTGGTCAGGCCCGCCCTGGTGCTAAAGCCTCAGTGTGGAGCTGGGCTTAGCTCTCAGAGCACTATGCTGGCAGATTCCTGCTGGCCTGCTGATCTGTCATCAGCAAGAGATTAGCTTCTATTTTTCATTTTGTGGGTTCTGCAGCTCCAAAGTTTGTTTAGAGTCCCCTTTTTACGTGGATTGGGGAAGGTGGAAGCAGGAATGGTGGAGTGGTCCTGCTTCTACTCCCCCATCTTGACTCCACTCTAAGTAATAATTTCTTGCAAAATGCTGTTCAGGCTCTTTTTTATCTTTATCATGACTTTCAGGTCATGATCAAGTAGTCCAATAATTTCAGGTACTCCAATAATTCTCAAGTTATCTCTCTAGGAAGTATTGTCCAGATAAGTTGTTTCTTCAATATGTTTTTTTTCCTCATATATGTCCTTAGTGACATGCTTTACTAGACTTCTTCATAAATCCATCTCTATACTGTTGAACACTCACATACATAATTTGTCTTTTCATTACCCTTTGTGGGAGATTCATTTTAAATTATTCAAAGACTGTAGTGTCCCATATTAGGTATACGACAAAATCAAAAGAATACTGGGAGCAGAAAATTCCCCTTTGTTTCAGAGAAAAGTCTACAATTATTTTTCAAGTCTAAAGCACATAATATCACTGTTCCCTACCAATGTGTCATTAAAAGCATTACTCCTGTTAAGAGGAAGCATAATACAACTTTATATAATTATATACTGCTGTGCAGAGCAGATTGCATATATAATCGTTATGAAGCTTACTGTGGTCCTATTAATAGGCACTATAGATATTATTCTCATTTTACAGAGGAGGAAAGTGAGATTTGCAAACTTTGTGTCTTATCAATGTGCTTATACTTATAGATATAAGTTGTGATATTTTAATGTAATGCCATGGAAAGGCAACTTCCCAAGGTTCAAAATACCAGCATAGGTGCTCTCCATTTTATTCAGTGACAAATTAAGAACAGAGAAGATCAAAACATTCAAAATACAGCATTTACTAAGTGTGATTAAATAATCTCCAAGTACTACCCCACCCCAGGACCTTCCAATCATTCAATCAATTACAAAGTCCCTGTTCTAAATACTTCTCCACCCCTAGGCTGTACCTTCATTTAGTCCACCACAAAAGCCCTCTTCTCAAATGGAGATTAGTTTCCAAACATAAGTAAAGTACATTTATTTGCTCAACCATAGAACACAAAAAGGTCAAAAGTTCCCCACCCCTGGATCATAATTGAATCTACCCCAGAGTTACATCAAGTTTAAGCACAGCACTTAATACCCAAATGGAGGTCTTGTGGCAAGTTCTCAGCAATCTTAGTTCCTGGGGAGACAAGGCTTAGCAAGGCCACAAGATACATTGCCAGTCCCTTCATTAATTCATCCTCTGTCTGTAGGACAGTCCTAGAACCCCTGAAAACGTTAGCAAAACCCTCTCCCAGGATTTCTGTAAACATACAACAAGAAAATCCTTCTTCAGGGCTTCTGAACCAACAGAAAGGTTCCCAGACCCCTGCAACAACAGCACTGTCCTTCACCAGTGGAGAGTATTCATTCTCTCTGCAGGACAGTCTCCAGACCCCTGCAACAACAGCACTGTCCTTCACCAGTGGACAGTATTCACTCTCTGTCTGCAGGACAGTCTCAGGGCTTCTTAACCAAAAGCCAGGTTCCAGGACTTCTTCAACAAGACTGTCTTTCACCAGTGAACAAATCTGGCAAAACAACATCAAAACAGACAGACAGAAAAAGTACCAGCAAAACAGCCATGTCTCCTCAGTCCTTGGTAGCTCAGAGGGCAGGTCTCAAAAGTCCAGCGCTATTCAAAGTGTTCCCCAGCAATCCTTCTCAGTCTCTCTCTCTCTCTGCCTCCACGTGGGTGCTGCTTTCAAAAAGTTCTGCCTCTCTCTTGTCTCTCCAAATCTATGTCACCAGCTCCTCCCAGTTCAGGACTTTCTTTTCACATCAACAAGTCCATCCCACAGGTGGGATTAACAAGCTCTGGGTTTTTAACACAATCAATTTTAAAGCCAAGCCAATACAGAGGAATCTTTAATTGCCATTACTATCACAGATATTAACAGATCTTTGTTCAGAGTTAGAAGTGTAGACAGCATGACACAAACGTTCAATGAATTTATTGGGAATATTAATGGGGATGATTTCAAGCTTTACCATTTCCTAGGAGTATAATTTGACACAAGTAACTTGAAATCTGTGAGCCACAATATATTTACAACTAATATGAAGACAATACTAAATGAATTAGACATCTTGCTATGTTTGGGGAAGATTGTATTTTATTAATATGATATGGAGTTGTTCCCCCTTCTTGTAAGCCTCAAGTGATATTTATTCAAATTCTCTTTATACTTTAAAGTCCTTTTCATAGCCATCCTTAACCATAAGGCTTTCTTTGAATACACAAGTCCACTTAGATGTATTTCTTTTCTGTCTTTCTAATTCCACTACTTTTGAGATCACTAGTTTCAATATTTTGACACATACTTCCCCTAATGAAATAGCACTATAAATTATACTACATTTAATAATTTGTTGAGCAACTGTGGGGTACTTTCAGTGATTCTAAGTTACTAATTCTCACAAAAGTCTACCTTTCTGATGTAAATACCCTCCAGATGACACATGGTTGCAAGAAACTTCAGAAGAACCAAATTGCAATAAGAGAGGTAAATGGATAGACACATGGTTGGAAGAATTTGATTGCAACATCTTACCAATGATGATAAGTGTAAATGGCATAATAAAAACAGATATATGTAACAGAAAATACATGGGCTGATCATGTAGTACAAAATGAAAGCCAACAAACAGGGAATAGGAGCAATATATTGATAATCTCAATATATCAAAAGATTGCTATTTTTGTGATTTGGGGGACTGTCGTAGTTGCTGTACATGAGATAATATTGAGTAAAACTGAAAAAAATGTTTCATTCAAATGTATTTGTTGAATATCTGCAACGAACTCATTACTACGTATATGATGTAGTTCTTGACTGGAGGAGCACAAAATTTACTTGAGGAATTATCTATAAAAAAGGGATATGAGATCTTATGTATTTTGACAGTTAAGTACATAATATTGTAAAGTGGAGAAATAATATGGTCTAGTGGACTATTTTACTTTGAGTTAAACTTGCATCTAAATCATACCTTTGAAACTAGCTATGTGATTCAGAGGAAATCACATGACCTCTCTGAATATTGGAAGTCTCCTTAAGACTTATCTACAGAGTTAATGGTGATCAGTCTTGGTCACAGCAGTTACCAAATTTTTGTAAACCTTGCTATTTAATATATTAACACTGGATTGTACTGTTTTGAATTTATTCCTTCCCTTTTTTAATTTTTTAAATTTATTTATTTATTGTTGGTTTTCAACATTCATTTCCAAAAGATTCTGAGTCACAAATTTTCTCTCTATATTTCTTCTACCCTCCTCCAAAGATAGCAAGACTACTGAACACCCCATACCCAAATCTGTTCTCTTCTATATCCTCCCCCATACTCCCTGTAATGCCAATGCAATATTTACTGTGCCCATGATCAAGATAAAGACCATGACTATAAGTACTGCATGATGTTTAATTGGAAAATATGCCAAACTCTCCAGACAGAGGATAAAACTGAAAGATTTATTAAGACACCAGAAAACTGAATCCCAAAACGAGTAAGCCAATTCCATCATAGTACCAAAGATATTCAGATGCCATAATAACACTGAGAGCCATGCTGTCCTTCAGCCCTCCCACAAACAAAAACAAGATCAATATTTACTCAGAAACCTCTCTATCACTTTGCCTGAGGGTCCTGTCCCTCCCCCATCTACCTGGCTATCTCTGAACCAGCTTCCTGTGGGCTCTGCTTCTCTTCAGCAAACTCATCCCACAACAGGCTGCATGTGCCTAACATTCATCCTATTAGGGGGCACAGTTTATCTTCAAAATGGGGAAGCGTCCTGTGGGCTATGCTGCACCCTTCAGCAAATTCCCTCCATCACAGGCTCCATTTGATTATATTCAGCCTATTAGGGGGAAGAGTTTACTTTCAAAGCAGGAGAGCTCTTCAAACTCCCCACACACACACACCCAAGTCTATTAAGGTGCAGGGAAGATCTTCAAATTCCCATTCCCATTACACAGCCCTCCCTAATTTTCTAGTAGGGCAAGATAGATTTCTATACCCCAAAGCCTGCATATCTTATTTCCTGGTTGCATGTAAAACAACAACAACAACAACACTATTTTTAACATATGTTTTTGAAACTTTGATTTCCATATTCTTTCCCTTCTTCCCTCCTCACCCACCCCCATTGGGAAGACAAGCAATTCCATATAGGTTATACATATGTAGTTACAAAAAATATTTCCATAATAAATATGTTGTGAAAGACTAGCTATATTTCCCTCCATTCTATCCCATCCCCCACTTATTCTATTTTCTACTTTGACACTGTCCCTATTCAAAAGTGTTTGCTTCTAACTACCCTCTCCCCAAATCTGTGCTGCCTTCTGTCATCTCCCCTCTTATATCCTTCCCCACTTCTTTCCTGTTGGGTAAGATACCCAATTGATTTTGTATGACATTCCCTCCTTAAGCAAAAATCAGTGAGAGTAAGGTTGACCCATTCTGTTTCACCTTCCTGCTGTTCCCCTCTTTGTAACAGTTTTCTCTTACCTCTTTTGCATGGGATAATTTACCCTATTCTATCTCTCCCGTTCTCCTTCTCTGGTTATATTACTCTCTCTCCTCTTAATTTATTTTTTTTATCTTATCACCTCTTATTCAACTACTCCTGTCCCCTCTATCTATGTATACATGCACATACATATATACACATCCATATATATATATATATATGTATATATATATAGCACACACACACATATATATACACATATATACACACACATACACACATGCACCCTCCTATACATGCATATCTGTATGTATAAACACATATATAGATATATTAAGATAAATATAGGGGGCGGCCAGGTGGCTCAGCGAGTAAGAGCACCGGCTCCAGTGTCGGGATGACCTGGATCAAATCCGGGCTCAGATACTCAGCACCACACCCAGAAATAATAACTGGCTGTGTAACCTTGAGCAAGTTACTTAACCCCGATTGCTTAAAAATAAAAAATAAAAAAAGATAAATATAGATAATACATCTGCATATATACATATTCCTATGCATGTTCATGTACATATACATACACAACATATGCATATACATTCCATTCAACTATCCTCATACTGAGAAAAGTTTCATGAATTAAAATTATTGTTTTTCCATGAAGGAATATGAATATTTCAACTTTAAAAATTTCCTTATTTTTTCCTGTTTACCTTCACATGCTTCTCTGATTCTTGTTTTTGAAAGCAAAATTTTCTGTTCAACTCTGGGTTTTCATCAATAATACTTGAAAGTCCTCTATTTCATTGAACAGCTGTATTTTCCCTTGAAAAATTATACTCATTTTTGCTCAGTAGCTGATTCTTGGTATCCCAGCTCCTTTGACCTCTGGAATATCATATTCCATGCCCTTTGATCCCTTATTTTAGAAACTTCTAGATCTTGTGTTATCCTGATTGTGTTTCCAAAGTACTCATCTTTTTTCTTCTTGACAGTTTGTAATATTTTCTCCTTGACCTGGGAACTCTGAAATTTGACTATAATATTCTCAGGACATTTCTTTTGGCTATATTTTTCACAATGTGATCAGTGAATTCTTGCAATTTCTACTTTGCTCTCTGTTTCTACAATGTCAGGGCAAGTTTCCTTGAGAATTTCTTGAAGTATGATTTCTAGGGTCTTTTTTGATCATGACTTTCAGGTATTCCAATAATTTTTAAATTATCTTTCTGGGATCTATTTCCATGTCAGGGATATTTCAAATGAGATATTTCACATTGTCTACATTTTTTTTTTATTTTTTGGGATCTGTTCTATAGTATCTGGATTTCTCAGAAAGTCATTAGATTCCATTTGCTCCAATCTAATTTTGAAGAAATTATTCTTTTCAGTGATTTTTTGCCATTCCTTTTCCCTCTGGCCAATTTGACTTTTTAAGGCATTCTTCTCCTCATTTACTTTTTGGACCTCTTTTGTCATTAGATTCTGTCTGTTGTTTAAGGTATTATTTTCTTGAGTGAAGATGTTGACTTGCTTTTCATGCTTTTCTTGTATCATTCTCATTTCTCTTCCCAATTTTTCCTTACCTCATTACTTACTTTCTCTTATTTGATTTTCAAAATCCATCTTGAGCTTCTCTATGACCTGGGATCAGTTCTTATTTTTCTTGTAAGTTTTTCATGGAGGAGTTTTGATGCTGTTGTCTTCTTCTGTTTCTATGTTTTTATCCTCATTGTTCACCCAAAAAAGAATTTTATGGTCTGATTGTGCTTCCTCTGTTTGCTCATCTTGCCATCTAATGACTTAACTTTTTCACTCTTTGCCACAGCAGGTCTCTGCTTCCAGAGTAGAGAGAGCCATGTCCCAAATTTCTGAGGTTTTCAGTTGTCAGAGTTGTTGGCAGAGCTATGAGGATGATGCCCCCTTTTAAGCCACCACAATGTCAGGCACACTTAGCCCAGAACAACCACCCAAGACTGTGACCCAGATCCAAACAGTTCAAAGCACAAGCATGTGCCCTCTGAATGGTAGCCAAATCCCCCTATGATCTGCAGAAGTTGCAACCACTATGCCATGGCCAGCTCTCACCCTGTGGGCAGGGGCTGGACCAAGCTTTTCTCTCACCCTGCTTCTTAAGGGTTCCCCATTTACCTTTTGCTTTCTCTTTGGCATTTGTTGGTTGAGATATCTGGAAACCACCATAGTTACAGGTGATTCAGTCTCCTGAAGTCTGCTCTAGCTGGTCTGTGCTGCAGGTCTGTGCTGCCAGTTGACACCATGCCAGTCTGGGCCCATATGGCTCACATGGTATTGTGTTCTGTGCCCAGCTCGTTGTGATAGATACATACTGTCAGCCTGCCTGGCTGCCTTCAGTGGTAAATTTGTTGCTCTCTGTCACTTTGTGGGTTCTGCATCTCTAAAATTTGTTTAGAATCATTTTTTACAGGTATTGGAGGTGGTTGGAGTGGGAGCTGCAGCAACTTTCTCATTTTATTCCACCATTCTGGCTCTGTCTCCATTCCTTCCCTCTCTATTCTGAGTTGTGTCAAAGTAATGAAATATTCATTTTGTTGAAAGAATATAACTCTAATTTCTAGATGGCAGTAGTCAATTAATTGTGTAACATCATATTGAATTATTTTTTTTCTTTTGCATGTCATTCATACATGTATGCATATGTGCACCCAACAAACATTTTTTTTAATAAATGAGGGATTAGATTTGTGATGCCATCAGTGAAAGGAAGTCCAAAATGGAAAAATTCTTCTCATTAAATGCTTTCAAATTCTTAACTGACTCAGGTACAATCTCACAGTCAATATGTATCAGAACCTGGACTTTAATCCAGGTATTTCTCATTTCAAGTCTACTTCACTGTCCACTATGTTCTATTGCCTCTATGAAAAGCATATTATATTGAAAGATTTGCATTAATTGCTGAGAGAATAGTAGTTATGATTCCTTTCTCCAAGGAAATATCAGGTGAGCAGGAAAGATAAAGCATATAAAAAAATTAATCTCCCTTCTGGGATATGCTTCAACTTGCATTCACAGGTTGAATCTCTTGGTGGATGACTATCTCAAGCTTCAAGGTGTTCTGTGAACTGGCATTCCTAAGACTATATATCAGAAGATACAAGCAATGCGCATCTTTAGTAGTTATCTGGAGGATAAAATTAGTACATAGATCTAATTGAGATAGTATTGTGTAATGCTACTTATAAAGTATTCCCTCCACCCCCTAAACTTTGAAGAACTTTCTTTGTGCTCAGAAAGTAAGCCCTTCTTTAGCTCTGAGTTTCAGTTGCCTCCTTTATGCATATTATTTCCTAACATGTATTTACAATCTTACTTCTGCTGAATTTTAACACTACTACCTGTTATTCATTCCATTATTTTCCTACAGCAACTCATTGATGATCAGTATACCCTAACATCTGCCTTGCCACTATTTTGTATGTTCTTTTGGACATTACTGGGCCCTTACTAAAGCCTTATTCTACTCTTGTAACTTGTAGGCCTGTTGATATAGCCTGCTAAATCACCCTACATGTTCCCAGGCATTTACATTTCATTGTAGCCTTAGTACTTGTAGACATTTCTCTATACCTTAAAGCTTCCTTATCATAAATGTGTTATATTTCCTTTTAGAGAGTGAGTTCCTTGAGAAAAGGACTGTTTCAACTCTTTCCTGTCTATTAATTTTGGTTAGTACAGGGTTTGATAAATAGTAAATCTTTAATAAGTTTCTAATTTAATCTTTCATTTGCTCATTCATTCGTTGGGGACAAAGTATTAAGTTGGAGTCTGACAGGTTTGGTTCAAATGCATATTCTATCACTTCCTATATGATCTTGAACACTTAACCTTTCTGAGTCTCAGTTTCTTTAATTTTTTTTAAGCAATTGGAGTTAAGTAACTTGCTCAAGGTTACACGGCTAGGTATTTCTGGGTGGGTGCTAAGTGTCTGAGACCGCTTATGATCCCAGGTCAGCCTGAATCTAGGGCCGGTGCTCTTACTTGCTTTGCTACCTGGCCACCCCCAGCTTCTTTAATTTTAAAGTTATGATAACTAGGAACCTAGATGAGATTCCTTCCATCTCTAAATCTATTATCCCCAATCTCTAATTATCCAAAATCCAACTCATCATCTTTCTTTGTTTACCTTGCACTAAGCATTTTTTAAATCTCTTAAGATTAGAATAATTTTTTTCACTTAAATTTTACTTGCCACCCTCCTCTCCATAGAAACAGCATGTCAATTTATTGATTATACCTCCACAATAGCTTGCACATTGATTGTGTTGTTTCCATTCACATAGGTATGCAAAAATTCAGCAGCAGCAGCACCCTTATTGAGACTGTGATAAACAGTTCCCTCTCATCCTTATTCAGTATACAGTACTTATTCTTTATTAAAATGGTACTGATAGGGTTGTCCAGGTGGCTCAGCGAGTAAGAGCACCGGCTCCAGTGTTGGGATGACCTGGGGATTGAATCCCGGGCTCAGACACTCAGCACCACACCCAGAAATAACTGGCCGTGTAACCTTGAGCAAGTTACTTAACCCCAATTGCTTTAAAAAAAAATGGTACTGATAAAGGTATATATATACACACACACACACACACACACACACACACACACACACATGATTATATATGAACATATATAAAAATAATTCTTGACTTGAATCTAAGGATTCCTCTTTAGATATCACTTCTACTACTTACAACATATGTGCATTTTGGTAAATCATCACACTTTTGGAATCTGGTTTCCTCCATTATAAAATGGGGAGATTGTTATTTCTGAGATTCCTTCAAGTCAAGTCAGTTCAACAAACATTATTAAGAAACTTACTCTATTTTAGGTACTGTACAAAGAACAGGGCATACAAAAAAAACCAAAAAATAGTCCCTGATCTTAAGGATTTCACATTCTAATGGGGGAAACACTTAAAAAAATATGCAAACAAGATATTACAAGATACAGGATATATTCTCAGAGGAAGGGTGCTATCATTAAGAGAGACTGTGAACGATTTCTTGCATAAGTAGAATGTCATTTGAGACTGGAAGGAAGCTAGGGAATCCTAGAAGTTTAGAAGAAGAGGAAGGCATTTCATGAAGGGGGAAAGACAGTTAAAATACATAAAGGCTAGAAATGAAGTGTCTTCTTTCAGAGATAGTGAGGAGGCCAGTTCTCTCAACCATAGATAATTCCAAGAGAAATAAGGTTTAAGAAGACTGCAAAACTAGTAGAAGTCAGTTTATCAAGAGTTTTAAAAACTAAATGGAGGGGTGGTAGGGACACAGTGAATAGAAAACCGGCCCTGGATTTCAGGAGGACCTGAGTTCAAATCTACCCTCAGACACTTAACACAAAAACTAGCCATGTGAACTTGAGCAAATCTCTTAACCCCAATTGCCCTCCAAAAAGCAAAAACAACAAAAAAATTAATGCAGAATTTTATTTTTGATGTGTTGGTAATATGAAATGACTGGAGTATATAATATCTTGGGGTGGGGGGAGTAGCATGCTAATATCTCTACTTTAAGAAAATTAGGTTTTTTTTTGGCTTTTTTGGAGAGCAATTGGAGTTAAGTGACTTGCCTAAGGTCACACGGCTATTTTTTGTCATAAGTGTCTGAGGTTGGATCTGAACCCAGGTCCTCCTGACTCCAGGGCTGGTGCTCTATTCACAAAAGAATATTTTTTTTGTGCTTTTTTGG
Organism: Petaurus breviceps papuanus; assembly: GCF_028583685.1. Taxonomy (NCBI): domain Eukaryota; kingdom Metazoa; phylum Chordata; class Mammalia; order Diprotodontia; family Petauridae; genus Petaurus; species Petaurus breviceps. The sequence goes on along the minus strand of NW_027187314.1, from coordinate 4,293,854 downwards.
AGGGCAATTGGGGTTAAGTGATTTGCCCAAGGTCGCACAGCTAAAGTGTGTGTGTGTGTGTGTGTGTGTGTGTGTGTGTGTGTGTGTGTGCATGAGAGAGAGAGAGACAGAGAGACAGAGAGAGACAGAGAGAGAGAGAGATGTGTCTGAGGCCAGATTTGAACTCAGGTCCTCCTGACTCCAGGGGCGGTGTTCTATTCACTGCACCACCTAGCCACCCCCGAAGAAGATCAGTTTTAACAAGTAAGTACAGATGTATTGGAATGGTGACAGACTTGAGACAAAGACAACCAACCAGCAATCTATTGTGAGATAATGAGAGCATGAACCTTCAGAGCACAATTCTGCGATCTTTTAAAAATCTATAATCTTAATCATTCTTGTGCAAAGAAAGTGATGGATACAATGAATGAGATTTCATGTTGACCAAACTCTGGATTCAGTAAATTATCCTGGGATTGAATGGAAAGGGATGCAATCCAACCTGCTGTTTGGCATCATGCATATCATGATAAAAGTCAAAGTTTATTAAAAGACTTTTTCTCTCTCTAAATGATTGTTTTGACAGTTAATACAGAAAGAGACCTAACTTCATGTTACAATCAAGAAAGGTGAGTGGATATTTGAGAAGATAGCTTTTTCTCTGGATAATTTACTCTCCTCTACCTTTTTTATTATTTTACATGCCTGCCTTATGGACTTAATGGAGAATGATTTGAATTGTTAAACTTCAGTTTCCTTTTCTTCAGTCTTAAAAAGGGAATGTGCTCAAATTTCAGAAAATAATTTATCTTAAAAGGTATAATTTTTAAAATAAGAGTTTTAAAATAAGAAAAAGTGACAGTAAAAGGGAACAATGGATTGGATATGAAATACAGGTATCTAATGATATATTATCTTTATCAAATCTTTTGAATTTTAAGATGATGGCAAATAATGTCCCTGGCATTACTGTGATGCTGATAAAGGGACATGCTTCTGTGGTTGCTCATGTCTTATACCTAAGACTTTGTTCTGCATATCCCTAACACATTTCCCATATAATATTTCACCATCTTTAGTTGACTCTTAGAAGGCTGGATAAAAGACAGGAGCTTATCTGATATTATTTTTTTTTCTCTTCTCAACAGCTTAGCACAATTCTCTGAACACAAGAAATGCTTATTAAATTAATGAATAAATGAACCAATTGCCTTTCAAAATGCAATATTTCCTATGCTAAAAAAGCTTGCATTTTAACCTCCAAATATCATTTGCTGATGCTATTTTCAAAGTTTTACTTTATTGCTTTTCCATTTTATCCCAGATAACACTTTAGCATTTTTTTAAGATTCCTTGCCCTCAGAAGGCTACAAGAATTCATAATTTTTAATCCCCTGCCATTTCTCCCAAGCAATAAACCAGTAAGGCTTGCCCCCGCACATGGTGTGTTAGGGTGTCTCAATCCATGTGAAAAAGTCTCTTGAAAAAGTTACTATGAATTTGCATATTTTGATGGAAATGGCCACTTCTTTACACTGGAGAAGATGAATTCTATACTAATTCAGATTATCCTCAAGGGGTAAATATGGCTGAGATAGCTAACAAAGTGCAATACTTAACCTCCTGAACTGAAATCATGAATTCTGGTGCCTGAAATTAAGGATAGGCCAACCATATTCCATGTATCAAGGAAGTAAACCCCAGTAAGATATTCTTATTCTGCTAAGCACAAAGTAACTGGGCAGATATTCACAGAGTTTTAAATAGGACAAAATAAGTTGGGATAATTTTGCTTCCAATAAATTTTGCCTCTTAACTTTGGTAAATAAGTACACTATATAAATTGTCGTGTGTTATAAATGCGATCACGTGAACAAGTTTAGGATCATTATAATTATGGTGGTGATGGTGTCAATGATGATGGTGGTAATGTGTGTATATTTATACAAAAATGAATAAAGTTGTTTTATTCTGTGGGAGACATCAGGTGGAGAGGAGTGTGGCTCTTACTCTTAGGTATGAACCATGACTTGTGTACACTACTGTACTCCAAAAAGGGAGAAGTAGCTGGCAAAAATGTTACCTTGCTTGCTGTCTTTAAAGTTCCAATTCGTTAAGATATAGTGAATTTCGTTCAGACCAACTTGAGAAAATAAGAACTGGAAACATTGCACTGTCAGTGAATGAGCAGTTCATCAAATGAGTGCTGAGTTTTGTTGCACTGGGAGGGCTGTTGCTCAAATTCCTAGTCATCAGGATCGAGTGACTCACCACTCTGGTACTTTGGGAAATATGAGCAAAGGAGGTCACATGTTTGCTCCAATCAAGATTTGTGGCTATTGGCATTGCAGAGTGAGCAGAAAGCAAAAATATTATGCCATCTACTTTCCATAGGCAGCCTCTGCCTTGCCATCAATGGTCATGTCAAAAGGTTATCAAATTGAAGAAGTCCTAGAATTCCTTCTAGTGATTGAAGATAAATCGAGGGGTATAATAAGAACTAAGAAGCAGTTACTTTGCTTAAGAAGCTGAAGGCATGGGGAGATGGAGCCAAGATGGTGTAATAAAAGCACCAACTTGCTGTGGGCCCCAGCTTCAACAACTTCCAATACCTGTAAAAAATGACTCTAAACAAAAGTTAAAGCTATAGACCCCACAAAGAGAGAGAGAGAGAGAGAGAGAGAGAGAGAGAGAGAAGCAAGTCTCCCGCAGAAGGCAACCTGGTAGGCCAGCAAGAAAGGTCTATCACAGCACACAGAGTCCCCCAGGAGCCACAGTTCCAGACAAGGGTGTCCCAGACTGTCCAGAGCAGACTTCAGGAGAGTCAATCACCATCAGCTGTGGAGGTTTCCAGACTTCTCAAATCATAAACACCAAAAAGAAAACAAAATGTTAGTGGAGAACACGATTGGAGGGGTAAAGGAAGAGCACAGTCCAGGCTCTGCCCCTGGTGTGAGAAGTGGTGGAAGCAAAAAGGCTATAGCCGCTGCTATGTGCCTTCTCCCAGAGGTCCTGGACTACAGATTGTAGGAGGACCAAATAACCATTCAGAGGGTATTTGCTGTTGCTTTGACCTCCTTGGATATGGATTGTGGTCATGAGTGGTTGTCCTGGGCTGTGTGGCCAGTGTGCCAGAGCTTGTGGGGGCTGTAGAGAAGCCACCCAACTAATAGGTCTGGCAGCTACAAAAACTCCAGCAATTTCAGACAAAGCTGTCTACATTCTGTAAGCATAGTTCTACTATGGCAAAGACCTCAAAAGTCAAATAATTGGCTGGCAAGATGAGGAAGCATAGGAAGCATAATCACACCATGGGACAAAAAGGATCAAAGGATGGAACTGGAGGAGGACAATGAAGTCAGAACTCCTGCACGAAAAGCTCCAAGAAAAATAAGGGGCAAGCCCCGGGAGGTGCACAGTAAGGCCTGAATGAAGCCTGGTTAATGTGGCAGCAAGTTGATCCACCAATGGCAAGGGCCATTCTCAGGCCTATCACTGCAGGGCTGGGATATGATGGAGCTGGGTAAGAGACAAATGCAGGACCTGTGGCAGAGGCAACAGCTATTCCTGGGACTACCAACACACAGCCTGGGAATTTTAAAAGCACTGATCAGAATGTCCAGGTACCAGGTTGGCAGATTGAACCCCATCTGCTCCAATCACCCCCCTGCCCCCAGTCTTGAAAATACAGTAATTATTGCATCAGAGCAAAATTTTAAACAGTAAAAGCTTGGGAACCCTAGAGGAAGGTTGCGGCTAAGTCCCTGCCTCAAAATGGGTGAAAAATAGACTGCCAAGACAAAGATTATAGAATCCCATTATTGTCAGCATGAAGAACCAAATTTAGAAGGAGACAATATTGACTACACAGCCACAGCTGAAGCCTCGACAGGGAAAATGAACTGGTCTCAAGCACAGAAAGTGTTCTTAGATGATCTCCAAAAGAACTTTGAAAACCAAATTAAAGAGGTATTAGATGAAATATATAACTCTTTAAAAATCAAAATTGCAAACTTAAAAATATACACTGAATAAACAGCTCCTTAAAAAGAAAAAATGTCTGAATTAAATATAAAATCTGAACATATGGAAAAGAAGCTTCAAAAGTAACTGAGGAAAGTAATTCACTAAAAATTAGAATCAACCAAATCAAAGCTATCTACTCAATGAGACACCAGGAATCAGTCAAAGAAGACACACAGAATGAAAATTTAGAAAAAATAGGTAAAACATCTCATTGGAAAAATAACTGACCTGGAAAACTGATTCAGGGGAGATGATCTGAGAACTATTGGTCTACTGGAAAATCATGATGGAAAAAAAATGAGCCTGGACAATATCTTCCAAGAGCTCATTGAGAAAAACAACGCTGACATCCTAGAACTAGAGAGTAATATCTATATCTATATCTATATCATCTATATCTATATCATCTATATCTATCTATCTATATATCCATGTATATATATATATATATAATCAAGAAAAATCACTGGACACTTCCTGAAAGAGATCCCAAAATGAAAAATCCATGAAAAGTTGTAGCCAAATTCCAGAATTATCAGGTAAAGAGAAAGTAATGCAAGCATCCAGAAAGAAACAATTCATATATCACAACATTACAGTGAGGATCACACACAATCTGACAGCTTCTATACTGAAAGAATGAAGGGACTGGAATGTTATATTTGCCCGGGTTACAGACAAGGAACAGCTATCCAGTGAAACAGCATAATCTTCCAGGCAAAGAGATGTTCACTCAATGATATAAGCAATTTCCAGGCCTCCCTGATGAAAAAGCCTGAGCTCAAAGGAAAATTCAACCTCTAATTACAGACTTAAGGGAGACATAGAAAGAGAAATAGGGATCACACACACACATATTCTTTTTTAATAATAGCAAACAGTATACATCCCTATATGAGAAGCTGATTTCTTTTAATATTGAGAATTCTATACTTATGGTGACATCTAAAAGGGATTTTGATAAATAGAGGTTGTGGGTATAAATTACACAAAATGATGATATTAAAAAAAACCCTTATTGAGGGCTGCAAAGGGACTTCAAGGGCAGAAAAGGAAATAATGAAGCAGAAAATGGAAAATAATGCAAACAAAGAGGCATTTTTGTAGACAGAAAGAAGAGAGGAATGAGGGGCGGGGCCAAGATGGCAGAGTAGAAGCATGACCTCCCCAGCTCTGGCTTCCACCTTCCCCAATCCATGTAAAAAGGGGACTCTAAACAAACTTTGTAGCTGCAGAACCCACAAAATGGCTCAGAGAAGCTAACCTCCCGCTGAGAACAGCCCTGCAGGCCAGCAGGAATAAAGCACAGCACTCTGGGAGCCAAGCACAGCCCCACCCCTAGGCTTTAGCCCCAGGGCTGGCCTGACCAGCTGCTGGCCAGAGGGACTCCAGATCAGCAGCACCTGTGGCTGCTTCCAGATTTACAAACACATTGACACAAAAACAAAAGTGAGAGGTCAGTACAGTCTGGATTTTGGGACCAGTAAGTGTGAGTGCTTGCCTTCTACCCCCAGGGTGAAAAGCCACTGAGACATGCCTGCACAGCCAGCCAGCACCATGTGGCAGCTTCAGCTTCTGGCCTGCAGAGTGTAGGGGGCCAAGCACCAGTCTGAGGGGTAATCGCTCTTGCTTTAACTTACTTGGATCTGGATTGCAGTCTAGGGTGGAGGTTCTGGGGTGTGTGTCCAGCTTGCCAGAGTCAGTGGAGACCTCAGAAAGGGCACCCATCTAATACCTCCAGCAGCTGAGAAAACCCCAGCGTTTGGTATGAAAGGTCCCCTGTCTAGTGGCAGAGTCATACTGTGGCCAAAAGTCCAAAAGTCAAGTAATTGAGTGGCAAAAAAAGCAGGCAAAGGAAACAAAGCAGAGAGAAGATTCCAACAATACACTCCTATTTTGGGGACAAAAAGGAGCAAAGCATGGAACAGGAGGAAAACAGTGAAGTCAGAACTCCTGCACCAAAACCTTCAAAGGAAAATACAAGCTGGTTATTATTGGCCATAGAGGACCTTAAGAATGATTTTGAAAACCAAATAAGAGAAGTGGAGGAAAAATTGGGAAGAGAAATGAGAACAATGCAAGAAAATTATGAAATGAGAGTCAGCAGCCTGACTAAGGAAAATAATACCTTAAAAAACAGACTGACTCAAATGGCAAAGGAGGCCCAAAAAGGCAATGAGGAGGAGAATACCTTAAAAAGCCTAATTTGCCTGATGGAAAAAGAATCTCAAAACCTCAATCAGGAGACTCATTACTTCAGAATTAGATTGGAGCAAATGGAAGCTAATGACTATATGAGAAATCAAGATGCTGTTAAACAGATACAAACAAATGAAAGAATAGAAGGCAATGTGAAATATCTCATGGGAAAAACCACTGACCTGGAAAATAGATCCAGAATATGTAATTTAAAAATTATTGGACTGCCTGAAAGACATGACCAAAGTAAGAATTAGAAATCATCCTCCAGGAAGTTCTCAAAGAAAACTGCCCTGATGTTTTAGTACCAGAGGGCAAAATAAAGGTTGAAAGAATCCACCAATCACCTGCTGAAAAAGATCCCAAAAAGAAAACTCCTAGGAATATAATAGCCAGGTTCTGTAATTCCCATAATAAGGAGAGAATATTACAAGCAGCCATGAAGAAACAATTTTAATATTGTGGAAACACAATCAGGATAACCCAGGATCTGGCAGCTTCTACACTGAGGGATCAAAGGGCTTGGAATATTATATTCTCGAGGGCAAAGGAGCTGGGATTAAAACCAAGAGTCACCTACCCAGCAAAACTGAGTATCATGTTTCAGGGGAAAATATGGCCATTCAGTGGAATAGAGGACTTTCAAGCATTCTTGCTGAAAAAACCAGAGTTGAATAGAAATTTGACATTCAGATACAAGAAGTAAGAGAAGCATGAGAAGGTAAACAGGGAAAAGGAATCATAAGGAACTTATAAAGTTAAACTATTAAAAGTCCTACATGGAAAAACAATAATTGTAACTTATGAAACTTTTCTCAGTAGTCGAAGGGGGGGATTTGAAATATATATATATATATATATATATATATATATATATATATATATACACATACATATTTCTCTATATATGTGCGTATATGGGCATATGAATACATATGTGAATGTGTGTATATATGTTTACAGATATACATAGATAGAGGGCACAGGACCAATTAAACAGGAAGAAATGATACTTAAAAGGTGAAATTAAGAGGTGAGAGGAATATAATGAGAGGAGTTGGGGAGAGACAAATTGGAGTAAACTATCTCATACAGAAGAGGCAAGGGAAAATGGTTTCAATGGAAGGGAAGAATAGGAAGGCAAAAGGGAATGGGTAAACCTTATTCCCATTGAATTTGGCTTGAGGAGGGAGTGAAATATACACTAAATAGGGTATCTCACCCTCCAGAAGAATAGGGGGGGGAAGGGATTAGAGGGGGGATGATAGAAGGAAGGGTAGGTTGGCAGGGAGGGAGGTAGGAAGCACTCATTTATGTAAATAGATGGCATCAAAGTGGAGATTAGAGTGGGTGGGAGGTGGGATGGGAGGGAGGGAAGTGTAGTCAGTCTTTTACAATGTATCTACTATGTTATAGTTTTTCATTAGCCACACATGTGTAACCTATACTGAACTACATATCTTCCCAGTAGGGGTGGGTGATGGGGAAGGAGGGGAATGAATCTGGAATTGAAAGTTTTGAAATCAAATATCCAAATATGTATATGTATATATATGTGTGTGTGTGGTTATATATACATATATATGTATATATACTATTATATGTATATATTATATATGTATATACATATATATATATGCTATTATTATTACCATCTTAATTGGGAAATAAGATGTGCAGGTACTGAGGAATAGAGATCCACTGGAAAAGTGGAAAGGGGTATGAGGCAAAATGTGGGAGTGAGCAGATTGGAGGAGCATATATCCTGTGGGACTGCTATTTTGGGGTGGTGTGTGGAGGAGATGTGGGGAGAAAATTTGTAACTCAATATCTTGCGAAAACGGATGATGTAAATCAGAAATTAATAAAAAAAAAGAAGAGAGGAATAAGAAAATCAAATTATATGAGCTTCATCTTCAATGGTTCTGATGTATGAAAATAATGATGTAATCAGTTAAGTATAGGACTGTATCAAGTAGAGGAATAAAACCTATAATAATAGAGGGAAACAGGGGATGGAAAGGAGGATTGGTGAGATCGATTCTCATCATTCTCGGTTGAAGCAAGAAATAATATACTACATTAAGTATGTAAATCTATCACACTACAGGCAGTAGGAGGAGGCAAGGGCTAAGGAAAGAGGAGGTGATTAGAAGGGAGGGAAGAAGTAATAAGGAGGAAGGGTAGGAAAGGGATGGGGTTGATAAGGAAGGAATACTGAGGGAGGAAGTGGTCACAAGGAAAACTCTTAAGGAGGGGAAGGGAGAAGGGGAAAAAAAAAAGCATAAACAGAGGAGGCAATAGGATGGAGGGAAATAGATAGTAATCATAACTGGATGTGAATAGGATGAACTCTCCCATAAAATGGAAGTTTATAAGAGAATGGATTAAAAAGCACAATCCTACAATATGCTGTTTACAAGAAACACTTTTGAAAGAGGGGGATACAAACAGGGTAAAGGCAACAGGCTGGCGTAAAATAAATGATGCCTGAGTTAAAGTAAAAAAAGGGGGGTGGGGGCAGAAATCCTCATCTCAGATAAAGCAAAAGCAAAAAATAGATGTAATTAAAAGAGATAAGGAAGGAAACTACATCCTGCTAAAAGTCACCATTGAAATTGAAAGAATATAATAATGAAACATTTATCCACCAAGTGGTACACAATCCAAACTCTTAAAGGATAAGTTAAGGGAGGTAGAGGAAGAAATGAATAGAAAAATTATAGTAGTGGGTGACTTCAATCTCCCACTCTCTGAACTTGATAAACTTAATTTCAAAATTAAAAAGAAAGAAATTAAGGAGGTAAATAAAATTTTAAAGAAGATATATGGAAGAACTCTGGAAAAAATTGAATGGGGACAAATAGGAATATATCTTCTTCTCAGTGGTACATGGGACATACCCAAAAACTGAGCAAGTACTAAAGCATAAAAACCTTAAAATTCAGTGAAAAAAAAAAGGGAGAAATAGGGGCGGAGCCAAGATGGCAGAGTATTAGCACGACCTTCCCGGTGCTCCAGCTTCCACCTGCCCCAATCCATGTAAAAAGGGAACACAAAACAAACTTTAAAGCTGCAGAACCCACAAAATGACACAGAGAAGCTAACCTCTTGCTGAGGACAGCCTGGCAGGCCAGCGGGAATCCAGCACAGCTCTCTGGGAGCACTGCCCAGCCCATGCCTAGGCTTTAGATCCAGGGGGGCCTGACCAGCTGCTGGCCAGAGGGACTCCAGATCAGCAGCAGCTGTGGCCGTTTCCAGATTTATCAACACATAGACACAAGGGACAAAGAGAGAGGTCAGTACAGTCTGGATTTTGGGACCAGTAAGTGGGGGGTGCGTGGCTTCTACTCCCAGGGTAAAAAGCCACTGAGATGCCTGCTCTGCCAGCCAGCACCACACAGCGGCTTCAGCTCTTGGCCTGCAAAGTGTAGGGGGCCAAGCACCAGTTTGAGGGGTAATCGCTCTTGCTTTACCCTGCTTGGATCTGGAGTGCAGTCTAGGGTGGGAGTTCTAGGGTGTGTGTCTAGCTTGCCAGAGCAGATGGAAACCTCAGCGAGGGCACCCATCTGATAACTCCAGCAGCTGAGAAAATCCCAGCATTTGGGAAAAAAAGCTTCCCTGTCTGGTGGCGGAGTCCTACAGTGGCCAAAAGGCCCAAAGTCAAGTAATTGAGTGGCAAAATGAGAAGGCAAAGGAAACAAAGCAGAGAGAAGATTCCAACAATACACTCCTATTTTGGGGACAAAAAGGAGCAAAGCATGGAACAGGAGGAAAACAGTGAAGTCAGAACTCCTGCACCAAAACCTTCAAAGGAAAATACAAGCTGGTTACAGGCCATAGAGGACGTTAAGAATGATTTTGAAAACCAAATAAGAGAAGTGGATGAAAAATTGCTAAGAGAAATGAGAACAATTCAATAAAATTATGAAATGAGAGTCAGCAGCCTGACTGAGGAAAATAATACCTTAAAAAACAGACTGACTCAAATGGCAAAGGAGGCCCAAAAAGGCAATGAGGAGAAGAATGCCTTAAAAAGCCGAATTTGCCAGATAGAAAAAGAATCTCAAAAGCTCACTGAGGAGAATCATTCCTTCAGAATTAGATTAGAGCAAATGGAAGCTAATGACTTTATGAGAAATCAAAATGCTGTTAAACAGATCCAAACAAATGAAAGGATAAAAGGAAATGTGAAATATCTCGAGGGTAAAACCACTGATATGTAAAATAGATCCAGGGGAGATAATTTAAAAATTATTGCACTGCCTGAAAGCCATGAACAAAGTAAGAACCTAGAAATCATCCTCCAGGAAGTTCTCAAAGAAAACTGCCCTTATGTTTTAATACCAGAGGGCAAAATTGAGGTTGAAATAATCCACCCATCACCTCCTGAAAAAGATCCCAAAAAGAAAACTACTAGGGATATTATAGCCAGGTTCCGGAATTCCCAGATTAAGGAAAGAATATTACAAGCAGCCAGGAAGAAACAATTTGAATATTGTTGTAACACAATCAGGATAATCCAGGATCTGGCAGCTTCTACACTGATGGATCAAAGGGCTTGGAATATGATATTCTGGAGGGCAATGGAGCTGGGATTAAAACCAAGAGTCACCTACCCAGCAAAACTGAGTATCATGTTTCAGGGGAAAATATGGCTATTCAGTGGAATAGAGGACTTTCAAGCATTCTTGCTGAAAAAAAAAAAGAGTTCAATAGAAAATTTGACATTCAGATACAATAAGAATGGAAGCTAAATAGGGAAAAGGAATCATAAGGAACTTATCAAAGTTAAACTATTAACATTCCTACATGGAAAAACAATAATTGTAACTTATGAAACTTTTCTCAGTAGTAGAAGGTATTATATATATATATATATATATATATATATGTCTATATGAGTGTATATGGGCATATGAATACATATGTGAATGTGTGTATATATGTTTACAGGTATACATAGATAGAGGGCACAGGACCAATTCAATAGGAAGGGATGATACTTCAAAGGTGAAATTAAGAGGTGAGAGAGGAATATAATGAGAGGAGTTGGGGAGAGACAGATTGGGGTAAACTATCTCATACAGAAGAGGCAAGGGAAAATGATTTCAATAGGAAGGCAAAAAGGAATGGGTCAACCTTATTCCCATTGAATTTGGCTTGAGGGGGGAGTGAAATATACACTAAATAGGGCATCTCACCCTCCAAGAGAAGAGGGGGGGAGGGGATGAGGGGGGGGATGATAGAAGGGAGGGTAGGCTAGGGCAGATGGAAGGTGTAAGCACTCCCCCCCTTTTTTTTTTTTAAAGCAATCGGGGTTAAGTAACTTGTTCAAGGTTACACGGCCAGTTATTTCTGGGTGTGGTACTGAGTATCTAAGCCCGGATTTGATCCAGGTCATCCCAACACTGGAGCCAGTGCTCTTGCTCGCTGAGCCACCTGGCCACCCCTAAGCAGTTGGGGTTAAGTAACTTGCTCACGGTTACACGGCCAAGTGTTTCTGGGTTCGTGCTAAGTGCCTGAGCCTGGGATTCAAACTCCAGGTCTTCTCAACACTGGAGCCAGTGCTCTTACTCGCTGTTCTACCTGGCCACCCCGTAAGCACTCACTTTTGAAAAAAGACGGGATCAAAGTAGAGAATAGAACAAGTGGGAGGTGGGATGGAGGGAGGGAAATATATTCAGCTTTTACAATATATCTACTATGTTATTGTTTTCTATTAGCCACACATGTACAACTTACACTGAACTTCTTATCTTCCCAGTAATTGTGGGTGACAAGGAAGGAAGGGAATGAATCTGGAATTGAATGTTTTAAAATCAAATATTCAAATATATATATATATATATATATGTGTGTGTGTGTGTGTGTGTGTATAATTATTATTAATACCATCTTACATGTAATTAGGAAATAAGATTTACAGGCACTGAGGCATAGAGATCCACTGGAAAAGTAGAAAGTTGTATGGGAGCAAATATGGGAGAGACCATATTGGAGGAGGGGATATCCTATGGGACTGCTATTTTGGGGCAGTGGGTAGGGGGAAAATGGGGAGAAAATTTGTAACTCAAAATCTGGCGGAAACGAATGATGTAAATGAGAAGTTAATAAAGCATTAAAAAAATAAAAAGGGAGAAATATTAAATGTATCCTCCTCAGATCCTGATCCAATAACATGTATATGTAATAAAGTGCCATGGAAGTATAGACTTAAAACTAATTGGAAACTAAATACCTTAATCATAAAGAATGAGTGGGTCAAACAAGAAATTATATAAACAGTAATTAACTTCATTCAAAAGAATGACAATAATGAGACAACATACCAAAACTTGTGGGATACAGCAAAAGCAGTTCTTTGGGTAAGTTCCTTATCCCTGAATACATACATAAATAAAATATAGAAAATGGCAGTCAATAAATTGGGCATGCAGCTGAAAAAGTTAGAAAAAGAACCAATTGAAAATCCCCAATTAAATACTAAATTAGAAATAACGAAACCAAAGGGGAGGTTAATAAAATTGAATTTAAGGAAACTATTGAATTAACAAATGAAACTAAGAGGTGGCATTAAATAAAAACCAATAAAATTGATAGATCTTTAGTCAATATGATAAAAAAAAGATAGAGAAAACCAAATTATGAACATAAAAAATAAAAATGGTGAATCTTCCTCCAAATGAAGTGGAAATTAAAACAATAATTAGGAATTATTTTGCTCAATTGTATTCACATAAATTTGACAATCTTAGTGAAATGAATCAATATTCACAAAAATATAAGTAGCCCAGATTGAGCAAAGAGGAAGTAAACTACTTAAATAACCCCTCTCAGAAAAAGAAATTGAACAAGCCATCAATGAACTCCCTAGGGAAAAATCCCCAGGGCCAGATGGATTTACTAGTGAATTCTACCAAACATTTAAAACCAATTGATTCCAATACTTTAAAATTATTCAGGAAAATTGGAGAAGGAGTCCTACCAAATACTTTTTATGACACCAATATGTTACTGATTCCTAAATCTGGAAGAGACAATACAGAGAAAGAAATTTACAGAACAATTTCCCTTATGAATATAGATGCAAAAAATTTAAATAAAATATTAACAAAAACATTACAGCAACTTATCACTAGAATGATACACTTTGTTAAGGAAGTATTTATTCCAGGAATGCAAGGATGATTCAATATCAGGAAAACTATCAGTATAACTGATCACATCGACAACAAAACTAGCAAAAACCATAAGATTATCTCTATAGATTCAGAAAAGGCTTTTGACAAAATAAAACACCCATTCCTATTAGAAACAGTAGAAAGCTCAGGCAGCAAGGTTACACAGTGAAGAGAGCACTGGTGCTGGTGTCAGGAGGACCAGAGTTCAAATTTAGCCTCAGACATTTAATATATGCAAGAAAGCTAGCCATGCGACCCTAGGTAAGTAACTTAACCACAATTGCCCTCCAAAAAGCAAAAACAAAACAAAACAACAACATCAATCCTAGAAAGCAAAAGAATAAAAAGAATCTTTCTTAAAATAATAAGTAGTATCTATCTAAAACCATCAGTAAGTATTATATGAAATGGGGATAAGTTAGAAGGATTTCCAATAAGATCAGGGGTGAAACAAGGATGTCCACTATCACCACTCTTATTCAATCTGTTGCTAGAAATGTTAACAGTAACAAGAGAAGGAAAAGAAATCAAAGCAATCAAATTAGGCAATGAAAAGTCTATACTATCACTCTTTGCAGATGATATAATGATATACTTAGAGAATCCTAGAGCATCAAGTAAAAATCTAGTAGAGATAATAAATAAATTTGGCAAAGTTGGAGGATATAAAATAAACCCACATAAGTCCTCAGCATTCCTACATATCTCTAAAGAAAATCAACAGCAAGAGATAGAAAGAGAAATTGCATTTAAAGTTACTGTAAACATTACAAAATATTTGTGAATTTACCTACCAAAACAAACCCAGGACTTATATGTACACAATTAAGAAACACGTTTCACACAAATAAAGTCAGATAGAGCTAATTGGAAAACATGAGTTGCTCATGGTTGGTTCAAGCTAACATAATAAAAATGAAAAATTTACCTAAATTAAATTACATATTTAGTACCATACCAATCAATCTACCAAAAAAAATTATATTGTAGAGCTAGAAAAAATGGTAACAAAATTTCAGAAAGCAAGGTAATTAATGAAAATAAATGCTAGGAAAAGTGGCCTAGCTATACCAGATTTCAATCTGTATTATAAAACAGAAATAATCAAAACTACATGGTACTGGCTGAGTAATAGACTACTTGATCAATGAAATAGATTGGGTAAATGAGAATAAGCAGCCAATGACTATAGTAATCTCCTGTTTGATAAACCTAAAGACCCCAGTTTGTGGCATAAGAATGCCACAAACTTTGACTAAAACTGCTGAAAAACTGAAATCTGTTATGGCAGAAATTGGGCATAGACCAATATCCAATACTGTACACTAAAATAAAGTTGAAATGGTGCATGATCCAGGTAAAAAATCTGATAATGTAAGCAATCTAGGAGAGCAAGGGATAGCTTACATATCATATCTATGGACAGGGGAAGACTTCATGATGAAAGAAGAGTTCGAGAGCATTATAAAATGCAAAATGGATAATTTTGATTATATTATTTTGAAAGGGTTCTGAACAAATAGTCAATGTTACCAAGATTAAGAGGGAAGTGGAAAGTTGGGAAAAAAGAAAGTTACATGCAGTGTCTCTGATAATGACCATATTTCTGAAATTTACAAAGAATTGAATTGAATTCATTAGAATGCAAGCCACTCCCCAATTGATAAATGGTCAAATGATATGAACAGGCAGTTCTCAGAAGATGAAAATAAAGGTATCTATAAACATATGAAAAAATGTTCTAAATCCCTATTGATTAGAGAAATGCAAATCAAAACAACTCTGAGGTACCATATCTCACTGCCCAGATTGGCTAAGATGACAAAACAGGAAAATTAAAATGCTGGAGAGGATGTGGAAAAAAATGGAACACTAATGCAATTTTGGTGGAGTTGTGAACTCATCCAACCATTCTGGAGAGCAATCCTGAAGTATGCCCAAAGGGCTGTAAATAACAGCATACCCTTTTACCCAGCAATAGTACTTCTAGTGTTATATCCCAAAGGGAACAGAGAAGTGAAAGGAGGACCCATATGTACAAAATATTTATAGCAGCTTTTTTTGTGGTGGCAAAGAACTGGAAATGAAGTGGATGTCCATCAATTGGGCAATAGCTGAACAAATTGTGGTAAAGTAATGGAATGGAATAGTACTGTGCTATAAGGAATGAGGAGCAGACAGACTTCATAATCATCTGGAGAGTTTCATATAAACTGCTTCTGTGTGAGAAGGTCAGAACCAGGAGAAATCTGTACACAATCTCAGATACAACATATGTGTGGTGACTAACTTGAATAGACTGTGTGCATCTTGCCCTTCCAGAAGGTTAGGGCTGTATAATACCAAGCAAAGGCAAGTTCCAAGGTTCAGAATACCAGCCTAGTAACTCTCCTTTTTACTCAGTGGGAAATTAAGGCAAAACATTCACAGAACAGAGAAAATCAAAATACAGCATTCACCAAGTGTGATTCAAGAATTTCCAAGTTCTACTCCACCCCTGGGAAATATATTAATTTAGTCAATCACAAAGTCTCTCTTCTCAAATGGAGATTATGATTAGTTTCCAATCATAAACAAAGTATATTTATTTGGTCAAGCACAGAGCACAAAAAAGTAAAGCCCCCCCCCAACCAAATTACAATTATCATAAGTTAACAACCAAATTACAATTCTCATAACATGCCTTAAAAGGGGCAGGGTGAGCACAAAAGGCCATCTACCCCTGAGCTACAGCAAGGTTAAGATGCCATCACAGCATTTCATACTCAAGGAAAGGTCTTTTCTTCATCTTGACCCAAGGCAAAATCTCAGGAATATCTGTTCCTGGGGAGACAACACTTAACAAAGCCACTATATACACTGCCAGTGTCCTCATCAATTCCCTCTTTGCATGCAGACCAGTGATTGCCTCTTGAGAAGTGAAGGGAACCTGGGAAGAGAAATGACAATGTTTCTGTTAATGACAAGTATTTTAAATGACAGTCTCAGGACCTCTGAAAATATCAGCAAGACCTTCTTCCAGGATTTCTGTAAACATACAACAAGAAAATCTTTCTTCAGGAGTTCTGAATCAACATTAACATTCCAGGACCTCTGCAACAAAAAGCACTGTCCTTCACCAGTAGGCAAATCTGGAAAAATAACATCAAAATAGACACACAATACCAGTATGACAGCCATGTCTCCTAAGTCCTTGGCAGTTCTGGGGGACAGCTCTCAAAATTCCTGGGCAGCTCCAACTGGCCCTCCGCAATTCTCTCTCTCTCTCTCTCTCTCTCTCTCTCTCTCTATTATTATGCTCTCAAAAGTTCTTCTGGGGGCAGCCAGATAGCACAGCGAGTAAGAGCACCGGCTCCAGTGTTGAGAAGACCTGGAGATCGAATCCCGGGCTCAGACACTTAGCACATTTATAGAAACCAGAAACACCTGGCCGTGTAACCTTGAGCAAGTTACTTAACCCCAATTGCTTAGGGGCGGCCAGGTGGCTCAGCGAGTAAGAGCACCGGCTCCAGTGTCGGGATGACCTGGATCAAATCCGAGCTCAGATACTCAGCACCATACCCAGAAATAACTGGCCGTGTAACCTTGAGCAAGTTACTTAACCCGTATTTCTTTAAAAAAAAAAAAAAGTCCTTCTGGCCTCTCTCTGCCTGCACCTTTCTCTAAATTCATGGCATCAGCTCCTCCCAGTTCAGCCCTCTCTTTTCATAGCAACAAGTCCATCCCACAAGTGGGATTCACAAGCTCTTGGTTTGAACACTCAAACTGAAAACCAAGCTAATACAGGGGGATCTTTAAATTCAATTATTACAGGGTGGGATGGGGGAGGATATAAGAGAGAACAGATGGGGGAAGGGTTATTCAGTGGGCTCAGTATTTTGGGGGTGGGGTGGGCAAAAGACAGGGAGAAAAAAAACTGTAATGCAAAATCTTGTGGAAATGAATGCTGAAAAGTAAAAATTAATTGGAATAAAAAGCTGAACGCATGAAACAAAGAAAGAAAATTATAGACCAAATTTGCTACTGAATATAGATGCAAATATTTTAAATAAAATAATAGCAAAATAATAACGAAACTTATCATGATAACAATGCATTATGATCAGGTAGGATTTATTCCTGTCATGTAAGAATGGTTCAATATTAGGAAAACCATCATTATAATCAATCATATCAACAACAAAACTAACAGAAACAATATGATTTTCTGAATAAATGCAGAAAAAGGCTTTGACAAAATTAAACATCCATTCCTAATAAAAACAGTAGAAGGCATAGGAATAAGTTTAGTCTTCCTAAAAATAATTAGTAGCATCTATCTAAAATTATCATTAATGATTATATGTAATGGGGATAAGGTAGAAACATTTCCAAAACGTTCAGGGGAAAAACAAGGATGTCCATCATCTCCCCTATTACTCAATTTGGTACTAGTAATGTTAACTGTAACAATAAGAGAAGAAAAAGTGATTGAAGGAATGAGAATAGGGAAAGAAGTGACTAATTTATTACTCCTTGCATATGATTTGACGATGTATGTAGAAAATACTGGGGAATCAATTAAAAAAAACTCCTTTAAATAATAAACAAGTTAAGCAAAGCTGCAGGATGTAAAATAAATGCATACAAAACTTCAGTATTCATATATATTTCTAATTAAGCCCAACAGCAAGAAATAGAAATAGAAATTTCATTTGAAGTTTCTGTAGAAATTATAAAATTTTTCAGAGAATACCTACTAAAGCAAACCAAGGAACTATATGAACACTATTAAACAACACTTTTCACATGAAAAAGTCAGATATAAATAACTGCAAAAAAGCATCAGTTGTTCCTGTTTAAACTAAGTTAATGCATTGAAAATAGAAAATTTATGTAAAGTAATTTACCTGTTTTGTGCCATACCAATCAAACTACCAAAATCATTTTATACTTAGAAAAAATAGTAAAAAAAAATATTAATCTGGAAGAACAAAATATCCAGAATATCAAAATAATTGATGAAAAAGAAATAGTAGGGAAGTTGCTCTATCCATATAAGATTTTAAACTTTAATTTTTTATTTAATTAAATTTTAATTTTATATAAGTTTTTAAAATCAATTTTATAAATTACATAATTATATATATAATTTATATATATAAATAATATAAATTATATTACATTAATTTAATTTTAAATATTAAAAACATAGAGCAAAAGCCATGAAAAATACTTTATACTGGTTGAGGAATAGAGTGGTTAATCAGTGGAATAAAATAGGAAATCAAAACACATTAGTCAATGACTATAATAATCGACTGTTTGGTAAACCCAGAGACTCCGGTTTCCAGGATAAGAACTCACTACTTGCCAAAAATCTGCAGGGAAAACTGGACAATAGTATGGCAGAAACTGGGCGTAGACCAATATCTTACACTGTATACCATATCAAAATCTAAATGGGTTCAAAATCTCAAGTTAAATGCTGATACTCTAAGCAATCTGGGAGAGCAAGGGCTACTTTACCTGTCAAATTTATGCAGAAAGGAAGAATTTAAGACCAAACCAGAGATAGCATTATAAAATAGAAAATGGATAACTTCAGTTACATTAAATTAAAAAGTTTTTGTACAAACAATGCCAATGCAATCAAGACTAGGAGGGAAGCAGAAAATTGGGAAAGAATTTCCCAACTTATGTCTCTGATAATGGTATCATTTCTAAAATATTCAGAAAATTGAGCTAAATTGCTAAAAATCAGGAATGAACTGATAAATGGTCAAAGTGAGACAACTAGGTAGTGTAATGAATAGAGCACCAGCCCTGGAGTCAGGAGCACCTGAGTTCAAATATGGCCTCACAAACTTGAAACACTTTATAGCAAATTGACTTTGGGCAAGTCACTTAACCCCAATTGCTCTCAAAAAAAAGATAAATGGGCAAAGGATATGAACAGACATTTTTCAGAGGAAGAAATTAAAGATAGCCACAATTTTATGAAAAAATGTTCTAAATCACTATTGATTGAAAAATGCACATCACAACTCCTAAGTACCACATCTCAACATCTCACCTGTCAGATTGGCTAACATAACAAAATAGGAAATGATAAATGCTGGAGAAGATTGGGAAAATTGGAACACAAATGCATTGTTGCTGGAGTTGTGAACTGTTCCAACAATTCTGGAGAGCAATTTCAAACTATACCCAGTGGTTTATAAAAATATACATATCCTTTCACCCAGCAATAACGCTTCTAGGGCTGTATCCTAAAGAGATCATACAAGGAGGAAAATGGCCTGTGTTTACAAAATATTTTAGCAGCTCTTTATTTTTTTGGTGGCAAAGAATTGGAGATCAAGATGATGCCCATCAATTGGGGATTGCCTAAACGAGCTGTGGTATGTTTCTATAATGGAATACTATTGTGCTATGAGAAATGAGGAGCAAATGGATTTCATAATAACCTTGACAGATAAACTGATGTAGAGTGAGGGGAGCAGAACCAGGAGAACATTGTATGCCATTACAGACCCATCATATCTGTGATGACTAAATTTGATAAATTGGGCTTCTCTCAGCAATGCAAGACCATAAGACAACTCAGGAAGTCTCATAATGGAAAGGGCTATCCACTTCTAGAGAAAGAATTATGGCATCTGAATACAGATGGAAGCAAATTACTTGAACTCGCTGTTATTAATTTTATTTTGTATCTTCTTTGTCGCTGGACATTCCATTGGTTATTGTTCTTCTTTACTTGACTAATGTTCAATTTGAAGCTATTTGTAGAACCTATATCAGATTGCATGACACCCTCGGTTGCGAGAGAGTAAGAAATGGAGGGGGATAAAATTTAGAACTCAAAGGCTTTTGAAGCTGAATGTTGTAATCTAAAAGGAAATACATTTTTAAAGTATTATCAGCTTCAATCCCCTCAAAAGAAACTGAAGGCATGTAATGACATTTAAAAGGTCTATGTTTCTTAATATATGAGAATTAGTAAGGGTAAAATGAGAAACCATTATCTGATTAAAATTGGAGACCTTGTATCTTACAATGAAGACAACAGTATTATCAAGACCTTCAGAAACATTCCTGGTATTATTCTACTTAAAGTGAGTTAATTGAACCTTTTGTGAGTTGCTCCTCGTAGCCATGTGGTATGCTTCTGTATCTGGACTGAAAGTGTTTTCCACACATTGGATAACATATATGGTGCATGGTGGATACCTGCTACCTTGAAGATTTACTACAATATTCCCACACAAAAGATGACCAACACAGATCTTTTCAGGGTTTTGAAAATCCTGGAGATCCATGTAACATGCAAAATGATTCAATGAGTACTCAAGAAGAATCCACTGAAGAACTTGAGAGTCATTGTGAAACTGAATCCATATGCCAAGCCAAACTGTCAGAATACAGTTCAATGCCAGGATAATAATTAGAGAATCAGATAAAATAAATGCCCTAAAGAAGATTATGGAGGAAAAGAAAGAAGTAAATGAGAAGAAAAAAAAAAAGAAAAAAGAAGAAAAAGAAAAAGAAGAAGAAGAAGAAAAAGAAGAAGAAGAGGAAGAAGAGGAAGAAGAGGAGGAAGAAGAAGGAGGAGGAGGAGGAGGAGGAGGAGGAGGAGGAGGAGAAGGAGAAGCAGGAGAAGAACGAGTAGAAGGAGTAGAAGGAGAAGAAGAAAAGGAACAACAACAAGAAGGAGCAGGAGGAGGAGCCAGAAGCTTGTACATTATAAGAAGTTTGCAGGAACAAAGAAGGTTCCAGGGCAAAAGAAAACAGAAGAAAAGAAACTTGGGGAAAAGGAGCCTGCATCTGAAAAGAAGTCTCCTGCATAAACTCAGCATATCAGTTTATCCATTTGGGCTGCAATCAATTATGTCAATGTTGTGAATATCTAAAATATTCAAAGTGGCTTAGGGAAAATAAATGTTTAAAATTTTTGATAAGTGAAGACTGTCAATGATGATACTGATTATCAAGGAGGTTTTGGTGTACTAATGACAAGGTTGTTATCAAAAAATAATAAAAAAGTTGTTTTTAATAGAAACTAAGAGGCAGTATGGTAGAGTGGCAATAGGACTGGATTGTGTAAAAAAAAAAAAGATTAGATAATAATATCATAGTGTAGCTCTGCCATTTGCTGACCATGGGAAAAAGGTCAAGCAACTCAAACTATTAGCAATTTTTCACTCATTTTGTAAAATAAGAATAAAATTTTCTATATACATGGAGGATTGGAAGCAGAACTAATTCATCTATTTCAAACCATCAAGCAATGGAAGGAATTTCTCTATGACATTCCAGATAATTGGTCATCACATCTCTCTTTTAATACCATCAGTGGTGGAGAAACCATTGCTTATAAATGCAATTCATTTCATCATTAAAGACAAGTAATTATTAGATCATTCTCTCTAATATTAATCATAAATCTACCTCAATATAAATTATATTATTAAAAATGATTTAAAACTTTTAAAGTACATCACATTCTCCTTTATGACTGATCCTAAATATTTTTAGATAACTGTGATGAATGCTGTCTAATCTTGATGTTTTCTTCAAGATAATTCTAAAAATTTCATTTTCTATCTTCCTGACTTTTCACAGAGTTCCTCTTCTTTTCAGTAAAGGAAATTACTGAATGAAAGATAGTAGTGTTAATTAAGTTTAATTTAATTGCTCAATTGCTAGAAGCTAGATGACATTAGTTGGTGTTCTGCCTCTGACACTTAGTAGCATATATGATCCTTGACAAGTTAATTATCTAATTTTATCTAATTTCTTCATCTGTAAAATGGTGTAGTAATTGTACCTACTCAGCAAAGTTGTAGAGTAGCAAATAAGGTAATAAGTGAAAAGAGTTTTCTATATCTTAAAGGTTGTTATTGTTGTTGTTGTTATTATCACCTAATAAGATTGAAGACAAATGTTAATAGAGTGTATATGGTTCTTGCATACCAGGTAGGTAAGTATGAAGATACTCATCATTAACATCAATAGTTTGGTCACTTCACCATAAGTTTTTATTATTTTTTGTTATTGTTATTATTTTGTTAATGTTGCTTGGCTACGGTAACACATGAAACAAATAAAAATGAAGAGTTGACCTCAGTTCTTCAACTCCCCTTTTGGATTCTGCAATAATAGTGGAAGAAAGTGGAAGCATCAAAATACACTAAGGATAACGATGTTTAAGACCATCTTACAGGCATTAAGTTAGCTAAATGTATTCTCTAAACATAAGATCTTTACCCAGTGACTATTATTGGAAGTATTCAATATATAACTCTTCTAACTTTATAGGAAACCAGAAGACAAAAAAATATATATACCTACATTGAAGCCCTACCCATTTATTCTCGTAAGATAGATGAATAGAAGAGTTGGGAGAGTTCATTTTCAGAGTCAACAAGATATATTACATCATATTGTGGGAAATTCACTACTATTCCATTCCAATCCTCATGATAATTATTTGAAAAAAAAATCATCACCATAAAAATAAGTGATTTGTCCACAAACACATAAATCTGAGAATAAAGAGGTGGATAAATTTTACTGGAACTCAGAAAAGGTCATACAAATTAAAGTAGTTAATACATGGTAACTTTAGTGTAAAGGTACACATAAATTAAGAGAGGAAAAATAATGAAAGTAGAATGTACCACACCCATTTAATTAAATTATAATTTGTACTGGCCCACCTTTATCAGGTGGGAGTAACTTCAATTTACATATAAAATAAATGAATGAATAAATAAATAAAGTAGGCATGAAAATGGTCTAGAAATCCCTTCTGAGTCAACTTATCAATCAAAGGCATAAACTAGGTGGTAAAAAGTCCTTAATTGATTTGGGAACAATAAAGTTCCTTTGATTCATTGGGTAACATCAGCCAAGAACACACCTAAAATGTTTCAGCTTTTTTCAAAAGATTTAAGCATACCCCTCTATATCAGGAAAGAGAATTGTAAGGGAAAGGAGTCAAACACCAAAATATTTTGATCATCTAGATATATCCCCTTTCCTTGACTAGAGTGTGGAGATTGGTAGAGTTGGGAATAGAAAGGAATTGTTTCAACCCCCTTCACTGGATTCTCACCATTGTACAGGAATTGACCTTATAAAGTTCAGAATATCTCTATGTTTACCACTGGTATTAATAGCAATGTCCCTGGAACCTATCTCTGCATCATTAGCTGAGAAACATAATTACAACAAACTATACTAAAGAAAGGCATATTTGGGGTGATAAAACCAAGAGTCCAAAGACCTTTGGAACCAGATAGAGAGACATTTCCTACCTGAAGCTTCATGAAAATTTCATGAAGTGTGAAAAGGACTTAGAAAAATCCAAAGCTGTAAATGTACCCTTTTGCCACATAAATGAATTTTGAGCCAAGTCTCCCAAATGACTTTCTATATGAAAGAGGACACTATTGTAATTTCTCTTTACTGTTTGTTTTGGAGGGTGGAAGCACTTTTTATGCTAGTTAATCCTGCTATGTGGCCTTAGCAAATATCTATTTGTCAAAGTTAATTAACTTTGTCTAGTAAATTGATAAACAAAGAGGAGCAAACCACTAGTGACCTGAAACAGAAATAGCCAGATCTCTTAGCATTAACCCAATATACATTAGGGTCAAAAGAGTCGATCTCTCCATTTTGGGAACATATCATTTCATTACAACTGGGAGTTTGAGTGTGCACTTAGAGAGGGATACTACAAGTATATCAGAGGCTATATTTCAGAAGTAATAAATGATTGAGCCTAGAAGCTATTAGAACATGAAGAAACTTCAAACCTTTATAGTGTGACTATTTTTTTCACTCAAAAAAGAGGAAGCTCTTATACAGGAAAATATTAAATTACTACTATACATCTACTCAAATGAAACTGTATTTTAAGATATGAAATGATGCCATACCTATGTGGGAAGTGTTTACAAATTATCTTTTCTTTGAATTAGGATTGTGAGAACAAATTATCAAAATTAATATAACTAAAAGAAATAATAAATTGAGAGAAAAATGAAATAACCCACGTAATTTAAATGAATTATTGATGCTGGAAAATGAGAAATAGTTGAATATAAGAAGATGAACAAATTTCACAAAATTCAGAAATTTCACAAAGCATTAAATGATATAAATCCATTTTCGTAATGATGAAACCAAAAAGGATTAAAAATCACTTTTGGCAGCATATTCTTGACCTAATTTCCAAAAAGAGAGTTGGCAACTAAGGAGGTATTGTCAGATATGTTTTTCATAGGTCATGCAAATCAACTGACTATTTTAAATATTATGCCTCTTTGGGTATATCAACAGCTAGATTATCATAAAGTATACTTGTTACAATTTTAATTCTATTGATCCAACACATAAATACTATATTATAATACTCTGAGGAAGTAGACAGGACAACAAAAAAGGTAATTTCAATAAATTTTTCTTTCAAATATATTCAATTATCTTTTAGAATAAATAATACAGGACAACATATAAGTATCACACTTAAATAATATTTCCCTCCAAAAAAATAATTACATTCCCTTCACATATGGGAAATTAATTTTACATCTAAACAACATTTTGTATCATTGTATCAGCAATATTGTCAGAGACACTTTTAGCTTTAAAAAAATGTCTCTTTGAAACAATTAATATATGATTGGGTTCAAGACTCTTTTGAAATGAATAATTGAAATAATTATGCATCAAAACCTGTAGCTAAAATTCAGGAAATATACACTGGGTTTTATCTGTGAATATTTATTTAATATACGTAGTTACAGTTTGATATTTCTCAAGGTGGAAAAGGAGTTCATAAGCAATAACTTAATTAACCCCGCACCCACCTAGGAAAAATCAATCATTCATTTCCAAACCATTTATTCATATACTACAAGCAAAATTAAGAACAAAATTGATTAAAGTATCTATACAGTTTTGTGGTCCTACACCCATCCCCTTACTTTGAACTGATTCCTTCACTTCAAATGCCATCACTTTTCCTTTTCTTTATTAATGTGGCTTCATTCTCTATGTATTAAGCTTCCCAAGTACTAATTTATTGTCTTACTGCTTGGATAGTTGCTAGCATATCAGTTGAAATGTCAATACTATTGTAAGGAGAAAAATTCTTTACCAACACGTAAATTCAACATCTTTCCAAGCACTCAGTTGACATCTTGTGATATTGTGGGAAAAGTGTGTCACAGTTATACATTAACAAGTCCTTATTTTTTATTTTATATTTCTATAAAGGATAAGTGATCTGAACTAAGGCTCAATTCTTGAGAATTCAGTAGTGTAGCAGTGCCCCCTATAGATGATTGAAAATATAAAATATTTACTCCAGAAGAGGTAAGATGTGTTTCTGCTTCTTCCTTTAGGGTCTGGAGTTTATTTGGCTTTTTGCACATTTTGAGTATAACTTTACCTTCAATGTTACATGAATATGTGTAGTTATAGGACTTTCTCTCTCGTTGTGTATGTATATATGCATATATGCATACATATGACCATGTATATATTATGTATATGTGAACATGAATATATACATGAATATACAAATATGTATTCACACATACTTAAGGTAGAATGTTTTAATAATCATGCAAAGGCATCTGAGAAATACAAAGAACTCAAAATCACTTAATGTTCGGTATATCTAAAGACAGTAATCTAAGTAAATATAAAAAGATTACCAGAAAACTATGTCTATCTTAAATGTACTCTCTATGTCAATGCCTTTCTCCTTTTCTTTACAGGGCCTTGTTTAATTTTTTTTTCTTTAAGGAAGATTAAATGTTTAGGAGTCAATAAAATATTAACTCGTTGTTAAATTTATAGGCTGTAAATTATTTTACTCCGTTGCAGACTATAAATGTTACTATCTCAGATTTTTAATAAAAGTTCATAGAATAATTAGGACAAAAAACCCATTCAAAGAGATGTGACCCTTTGACAGAGTCAATATAAAGGTACTTTTCGTTTGACTCTTTGTTAAAATGTTTTTGTTTTTGTTTTATTTAAGGTAAAGGGAAAAAAAGTTCATTGTAAAAAAAAAGATGCTTTTAAAGTGATCCTGTTGGTTACTAGTAAAGAAAGTCACTTAAACTGTTAACCAAGCGCTTGATGTATTGATATTTTGATGGATCTCTTACCCCTTGGGTTATGGAACTTCTTCTACTGATGCAGATTGCAACCCTTTAACACATTTCATTTTGTGTCATTTTGGACTTTTTTTTAAATACATATTCCATGGATGAAATACCTAATGTTCCAGAGCCTTTAAATGACTCTTTGGGTATCTTTACAATCCCAATTTATCCTTTATTATCCTTCTGTTATCAGTCATTCATGTTATTTGAGGAGCTCAGATTTTCCCCCACATGAATAGACATCTATACTAATGTCTCTGTAACAAAGTGTTGCCAAAAATAAGTCTTACAAAAATATATTTAGTGATAATATAATTTTAATTGATATGTTAATCATTTACATGAAAATGATGGCATAGAATTATCTCAAAATATCTTTCAAATAAATTAAACCTACTGCCTAATAGAATGCTAACATAACATTCTATTATATATGTATATATATATATATATATTATTAACGTGACATTCATAGTATATGTCAAATATTTTTGTACCACGTTTCTTTTATAATTTTAAAATAATTTTTACTAAATAGAATTGTTACAGTGCACAAAATTTTTTCACCGCACAGCTACATTTCAAGAATTCACAAAGGCTATGCACAAAGGTTATAGAGAAAAAGTATCAGGCAGACCTGCTGGAACCAAATTAAATTGTAATTGGGCAAATTTACCAAAATAAATAGAATATATATATATATATATATAGTGTATGTCTACATACATATATATGTATACTGTTAACATATTATTGTCTAGGTCAAAATAAGTAAAATATAATAGAACATATACACATACATACACACTTACACAGCCATATATGCACATACATACTTGCATATACATATATGCATATATACACATGCATGTGTATGTGTGTAAACATGCACAGAGTTTTCTAAGTCAACCTGCAGCTAGTCTACAGATTACCGTTTGAATAGTTTAATCACTTAAGTTCTATTTGATTTTTACATTGTTACTGCAGTGGATTATCAGTGTCTACTCTCTGTAGAATATTTAATCCATATGGGTGAGAACCCACAAGCCAAAGTATCAACATGAAAACTAATAGCATTTTAATTAATGTGATTTTGCTAAGATATAATGTTATTCATTCATGACAGTTTTTCTCCCAGAAGACAAAACCAACTTGTAGGATTTATCAGTTATTTATCACAGCATGACCATATCCTTTCTACATATTACTCAAGAATTCATTTGTTACATTCTAGGCAAACCTGATGTTGAAATTGTTTACATTAATACTAAAATCACTCACTATGTCATTATCTTTAAAAGTTAAGTTTATGGCTCTTCAGCACATGATGTAATACCCACATCCCCCTACCCCTAGAATACCACAGTTATCTCATTCTATAATTTTGCACAAATACTACATCCTCAGTTTATAAGATTTAAAACTGGAGGAATGTTAGAAGTTATCTAAGCTAGGGGTCACTAGCTTAGTCACTAATTATCTAACCACTAAATTTTTGCGTCACTAAATCAATAAAATCATCTAGTCACTAAAATCACTCACTAGTGCTATGAATCAAGCACTGGCCTTGGAGTCAGCATGACCTAAGTTCAAATCCGACCTCAGACACTTAACATTTACTAGCCCTATGAACTTAGGCAAGTCACTTAACCCTAATTACCCTGCCTTCTCCCCTCCAAAAAGGAAAAAAAAAATTAAAGTTATCTTATCCAAACCCATAATAATCTGTTGTACTACTGAAAAACAATGATGTAATTACATGGATATTTTAATAATGATTGATTCATTTATAATATATACATAGATGTATATGTATATATATATATATATTCTTCTTCATCTAAATCTGTCTGTTTATCTACTTCTACCTATACATTTTATAGATATAAAATGATATAGTATGGATAGAAAGATAGATATATCTCTATATGGTAGTATATATTTGAATTTAGTTGCACAAGTATTGTAAACATTTTGCAAATGAGGAAACAAGCTTGCAAAGCTCCACTGGCATAGTCAGACCCTCTCAATTATTTAAGGGGGCACTCAAAACTTGTTTTCTTGACTCTGTATTCACCCATATTTTTACTATACTACACTGCCCTCATCAGGAAGCTTCTCCATAAACCCCAATTCATTTAAACTGTATTCTCTCTTTCTCTTTTTGAGGGGTGAGAAATTAACTTATTTTCAGTTTTGTTTCAAATTCATATTTGTATATAAGTACTTCAGAAAATTTGATTTAGCACCAACTCATTTGGAAACCTATTCTCAAGATGTTTTTTTTTCCTTTGAGAAAAGTTAAAATGTGTTCAATACGCTTATCAGATTTATAAAGAAAACTGTAAACATGGAGGGAGCTACCACATTTTTTGTATAGCTATTTTTCTTAGGCAAGTGTAATGCGAATGTAAATTTTAGAGATCTTCCCTGCCCCTAGGCTAAAGTGCACCAGAAGCCTGGGGAGG